>NW_028122553.1:0-96907 GCF_965194805.1 Balaenoptera borealis | reverse complement strand
GGTAGAAAACAAGGGTTTCAAATTAGCTCAGATACCGTTCCATAAACCCAATATGTAATAGACAAGACCTACTCCTTGCTCAGTGAACTGGACTCGACACCCCCTATTCACCGCCCAAGAATATACCTGACTAGGAAGAATCTTCAAAGCTATGTATTGATATCTCTCTGTAAATGAGTCAAGTGGGTGTAAAGCAGCATAAACAGAGCAGTGAAAAGCAGCTAAACCCCATTATAAAAATCAATTAATTTTAAAATCCAGTGAAACAAAGACAGTGAAAGAGAGAGAAATTCTTACAAAATTCGTTCAGGGGCTGTGATGCCACCTGGATTGACCATATCTAGACCCACAGCTGATTGAGACATAAGGGTGGACACTCTTGGGGCTGAGAGGTTTGGTGAGGTTGGGTGAGCAAACGCACACCCTTTAAAGTAATACTGCGTGGTACCCATCCCATGGGTCCCAAATCTCCAGGTTCAAGGGCATCTTCATACATCGAAAACATGCATGAGAAACCCAGAAGATGGTACACCGTGTGATCGGGAAAGGTTTCTAAAACGCACCTCATTTCTCATCTCCTTGTGCTCGGGTTCGCCATTCCAGCCGCGTTATTAGCAATCTCCCTCCGTGGAGAATCAGCACCTTTAACCTCCTGTTCCGTACAGGGTGCAATTTGTCCTGAGGATGAACGGGAAGAGGGGGAACCAATGAGAGACTAGCTCTAGGTGTTGGGACAGGCACAGGTCACTCTATTTTCCCATCAGGAAGAAGAATTAACCACAGGCTCAGCCTGCCGCCCGGAACCAGAATAGGGCCTGAAGCAATCCTGCGCTTTTGCGGCCAGCTCCGAAGAAAGCGAGTTGAAAAGTGGAGCTCAGGGGCACTGCAATTCACAAACCTGCAGAGTTAGAAATGATAACTCTCGTCCACAAATATATTGAGGGAAGGCAACGAAGAGGATTTGAAAGCAAGGCAGAATTGCAGGAAACAGATTTCAGGAGGTAGATTTGAATCGCCTTTAAAGCACAGGAAAGGCGGCAAAACCTCGACCATGATGCCCTTGGCCAAAAAGGGCGTATGCGTTTTTTCCTGAATATATTCAGGAAAAAACGCATACGCCCTTTTTGGCCAACCAAGCAACCTGGAAAGGCAAATCAGCGCTACAAAGAAGTCTCGCTTCCCATCGGTCAAAAGGGCCATGCTGAATAAAGTGTCAAAACCAGAAATGCAGGACAGGCCATGGAGAAACGGGAGCCTTGCTACGCTGATGGGCGTGATGTAAATTGCCAACAGTCACTCTGGAGAAGTGTACGGTGTTTCCTGAAACATCTAAAAAACTCAGCATAGGGAGCATAAGGCACTTCCACTCATGGGCGTATAAATTGGGAAAACTAAAAATCAGCAAGACACAGGCACCCCAAAGTTTAGGGCTGCTCTGTTGACAAGAACCTCCACTTCGTTACACCTTAAATATCCCAGGAAAGAGAAAAATGGATAAGGAAGTTGTGGTCCTTATGTACAATGGCATATCACTCAGCCATGAAATTAACGTCATAAGGCTAGTAGCAGCATGATGAGAGGATTTAGGTACGACGATTCTAAATGAAATAAGTCACACAGAAAAAGACACTTATCATAAGATATCACTTAGAGAGGGAATGTAAAAACCGCTACACTTGAACTGAATTACAAAACAGAACAGCGTCACACGTTTACAAAACACACTATGGCTGCTTAACCGGAAAGGTGAGGTCAGGTGAGGTAGAAAACAAGGGTTTCAAATTAGCTCAGATACCGTTCCATAAACCCAATATGTAATAGACAAGACCTACTCCTTGCTCAGTGAACTGGACTCGACACCCCCTATTCACCGCCCAAGAATATACCTGACTAGGAAGAATCTTCAAAGCTATGTATTGATATCTCTCTGTAAATGAGTCAAGTGGGTGTAAAGCAGCATAAACAGAGCAGTGAAAAGCAGCTAAACCCCATTATAAAAATCAATTAATTTTAAAATCCAGTGAAACAAAGACAGTGAAAGAGAGAGAAATTCTTACAAAATTCGTTCAGGGGCTGTGATGCCACCTGGATTGACCATATCTAGACCCACAGCTGATTGAGACATAAGGGTGGACACTCTTGGGGCTGAGAGGTTTGGTGAGGTTGGGTGAGCAAACGCACACCCTTTAAAGTAATACTGCGTGGTACCCATCCCATGGGTCCCAAATCTCCAGGTTCAAGGGCATCTTCCTACATCGAAAACATGCATGAGAAACCCAGAAGATGGTACACCGTGTGATCGGGAAAGGTTTCTAAAACGCACCTCATTTCTCATCTCCTTGTGCTCGGGTTCGCCATTCCAGCCGCGTTATTAGCAATCTCCCTCCGTGGAGAATCAGCACCTTTAACCTCCTGTTCCGTACAGGGTGCAATTTGTCCTGAGGATGAACGGGAAGAGGGGGAACCAATGAGAGACTAGCTCTAGGTGTTGGGACAGGCACAGGTCACTCTATTTTCCCATCAGGAAGAAGAATTAACCACAGGCTCAGCCTGCCGCCCGGAACCAGAATAGGGCCTGAAGCAATCCTGCGATTTTGCGGCCAGCTCCGAAGAAAGCGAGTTGAAAAGTGGAGCTCAGGGGCACTGCAATTCACAAACCTGCAGAGTTAGAAATGATAACTCTCGTCCACAAATATATTGAGGGAAGGCAACGAAGAGGATTTGAAAGCAAGGCAGAATTGCAGGAAACAGATTTCAGGAGGTAGATTTGAATCGCCTTTAAAGCACAGGAAAGGCGGCAAAACCTCGACCATGATGCCCTTGGCCAAAAAGGGCGTATGCGTTTTTTCCTGAATATATTCAGGAAAAAACGCATACGCCCTTTTTGGCCAACCAAGCAACCTGGAAAGGCAAATCAGCGCTACAAAGAAGTCTCGCTTCCCATCGGTCAAAAGGGCCATGCTGAATAAAGTGTCAAAACCAGAAATGCAGGACAGGCCATGGAGAAACGGGAGCCTTGCTACGCTGATGGGCGTGATGTAAATTGCCAACAGTCACTCTGGAGAAGTGTACGGTGTGTCCTGAAACCTCTAAAAAACTCAGCTTAGAGAGCATAGGGCACTTCCACTCATGGGTGTATAAATTGGGAAAAGTAAAAATCAGCAAGACACAGGCACCCCAAAGTTTAGGGCTGCTCTGTTGACAAGAACCTCCACTTCGTTACACCTTAAATATCCCAGGAAAGAAAAAAATGGATAAAGAAGTTGTGGTCCTTATGTACAATGGAATATCACTCAGCCAGGAAATCAACGTCATAAGGCTAGTAGCAGCATGATGAGTGGATTTAGGTACGACGATTCTAAGTGAAATAAGTCAACCAGAAAACGACACTTATCATAAGATATCACTTATAGAGGGAATGTAAAAACCGCTACACTTGAACTGAATTACAAAACAGAACAGAGACACACGTTTACAAAACACACTATGGCTGCTTAACGGGAAAGGTGAGGTCGGGTGAGGCAGAAAACAAGGGTTTCAAATTAGCTCAGATACCGTTCAATAAACCCAATATGTAATAGACAAGACCTACTCCTTGCTCAGTGAACTGGACGCAAAAACCCCCTATTCACCGCCCAAGAATATATCTGACTAGGAAGAATCTTCAAAGCTATGTATTGATATCTCTCTGTAAGTGAGTCAAGTGGGTGTAAAGCAGCATAAAAACAGCAGTGAAAAGCAGCTAAACCCCATTATAAAAATCAATTACTTTTAAAAACCCGTGAAACAAAGACAGTGAAAGAGAGAGAAATTCTTACAATATTCGTTCAGGGGCTGTGATGCCACCTGGATTGACCATCTCTAGACCCACAGCTGATTGAGACATAAGGGTGGACACTCTTGGGGCTGAGAGGTTTGGTCAGGTTGGTTGAGGAAACGCAGGCCCTTTAAAGTAATACTGCGTGGTACCCATCCCATGGGTCCCAAATCTCCAAGTTCAAGGGCATCTTCCTATAACAAAAACATGCATGAGAAACCCAGAAGATGGTACACCGTGTGATCGGGAAAGGTTTCGAAAACGCACCTCATTTCTCATCTCCTTGTGCTCGGGTTGGCCATTACAGCCGCTTTACTAGCAATCTCCCTCCTTCGAGAATCAGCACCTTCAACCTCCTGTTCCGTACAGGTTGCAAATTGTCCTGAGGATGAACGGGAAGAGGGGGAACCAGTGAGAGACTAGCTCTAGGTGTTGGGACAGGCACAGGTCACTCTATTTTCCCATCAGGAAGAAGAATTAACCACAGGCTCAGCCTGCCGCCCGGAAGCAGAACAGGGCCTGAAGCAATCCTGTGCTTTTGCGGCCAGCTCCCAAAAAAACGAGTTGAAAAATCGAGCTCAGGGGCACTGCAATTCACAAACCTGCAGAGTTAGAAATGATAACTCTCGTCCACAA
Source organism: Balaenoptera borealis (assembly GCF_965194805.1). NCBI lineage: Eukaryota > Metazoa > Chordata > Mammalia > Artiodactyla > Balaenopteridae > Balaenoptera > Balaenoptera borealis. The sequence goes on along the minus strand of NW_028122553.1, from coordinate 92,454 downwards.
ATATATTGAGGGAAGGCAACGAGGAGGATTTGAAAGCAAGGCAGAATTGCAGGAAACAGATTTCAGGAGGTAGAGTCGAATCGCCTTTAAAGCACAGGAAAAGCGGCAAAACCTCGACCATGATGCCCTTGGCCAAAAAGGGCGTATGCGTTTTTTCCTGAATATATTCAGGAAAAAACGCATACGCCCTTTTTGGCCAACCAAGCAACCTGGAAAGGCAAATCAGCGCTACAAAGAAGTCTCGCTTCCCATCGGTCAAAAGGGCCATGCTGAATAAAGTGTCAAAACCAGAAATGCAGGACAGGCCATGGAGAAACGGGAGCCTTACTACGCTGATGGGCGGGATGTAAATTGCCAACAGCCACTCTGGAGAAGTGTACGGTGTGTCCTGAAACATCTAAAGAACTCAGCATAGACAGCATAAGGCACTTCCACTCATGGGCGTATAAATTGGGAAAACTAAAAATCAGCAAGACACAGGCACCCCAAAGTTTAGGGCTGCTCTGTTGACAAGAACCTCCACTTCGTTACACCTTAAATATCCCAGGAAAGAGAAAAATGGATAAGGAAGTTGTGGTCCTTATGTACAATGGCATATCACTCAGCCATGAAATTAACGTCATAAGGCTAGTAGCAGCATGATGAGAGGATTTAGGTACGACGATTCTAAGTGAAATAAGTCACACAGAAAAAGACACTTATCATAAGATATCACTTAGAGAGGGAATGTAAAAACCGCTACACTTGAACTGAATTACAAAACAGAACAGCATCACACGTTTACAAAACACACTATGGCTGCTTAACGGGAAAGGTGAGGTCGGGTGAGGTAGAAAACAAGGGTTTCAAATGAGCTCAGATACCGTTCCATAAACCCAATATGTAATAGACAAGACCTACTCCTTGCTCAGTGAACTGGACTCGACACCCCCTGTTCACCGCCCAAGAATATACCTGACTAGGAAGAATCTTCAAAGCTATGTATTGATATCTCTCTGTAAATGAGTCAAGTGGGTGTAAAGCAGCATAAACAGAGCAGTGAAAAGCAGCTACACCCCATTATAAAAATCAATTACTTTTAAAATCCCGTGAAACAAAGACAGTGAAAGAGAGAGAAATTCTTACAAAATTCGTTCAGGGGCTGTGATGCCACCTGGATTGACCATATCTAGACCCACAGCTGATTGAGTCATAAGGGTGGACACTCTTGGGGCTGAGAGGTTTGGTGAGGTTGGGTGAGCAAACGCACACCCTTTAAAGTAATACTGCGTGGTACCCATCCCATGGGTCCCAAATCTCCAGGTTCAAGGGCATCTTCCTACATCGAAAACATGCATGAGAAACCCAGAAGATGGTACACCGTGTGATCGGGAAAGGTTTCTAAAACGCACCTCATTTCTCATCTCCTTGTGCTCGGGTTCGCCATTCCAGCCGCGTTAGTAGCAATCTCCCTCCGTGGAGAATCAGCACCTTTAACCTCCTGTTCCGTACAGGTTGCAATTTGTCCTGAGGATGAACGGGAAGAGGGGGAACCAATGAGAAACTAGCTCTAGGTGTTGGGACAGGCACAGGTCACTCTATTTTCCCATCAGGAAGAAGAATTAACCACAGGCTCAGCCTGCCGCCCGGAACCAGAATAGGGCCTGAAGCAATCCTGCGCTTTTGCGGCCAGCTCCGAAGAAAGCGAGTTGAAAAGTGGAGCTCAGGGGCACTGCAATTCACAAACCTGCAGAGTTAGAAATGATAACTCTCGTCCACAAATATATTGAGGGAAGGCAACGAAGAGGATTTGAAAGCAAGGCAGAATTGCAGGAAACAGATTTCAGGAGGTAGATTTGAATCGCCTTTAAAGCACAGGAAAGGCGGCAAAACCTCGACCATGATGCCCTTGGCCAAAAAGGGCGTATGCGTTTTTTCCTGAATATATTCAGGAAAAAACGCAGACGCCCTTTTTGGCCAACCAAGCAACCTGGAAAGGCATATCAGCGCTACAAAGAAGTCTCGCTTCCCATCGGTCAAAAGGGCCATGCTGAATAAAGTGTCAAAACCAGAAATGCAGGACAGGCCATGGAGAAACGGGAGCCTTGCTACGCTCATGGGCGGGATGTAAATTGCCAACAGCCACTCTGGAGAAGAGTACGGTGTGTCCTGAAACCTCTAAAAAACTCAGCTTAGAGAGCATAGGGCACTTCCACTCATGGGCGTATAAATTGGGAAAACTAAAAATCAGCAAGACACAGGCACCCCAAAGTTTAGGGCTGCTCTGTTGACAAGAACCTCCACTTCGTTACACCTTAAATGTCCCAGGAAAGAGAAAAATGGATAAAGAAGTTGTGGTCCTTATGTACAATGGAATATCACTCAGCAATGAAATCAACGTCATAAGGCTAGTAGCAGCATGATGAGTGGATTTAGGTACGACGATTCTAAGTGAAATAAGTCAACCAGAAAACGACACTTATCATAAGATATCACTTATAGAGGGAATGTAAAAACCGCTACACTTGAACTGAATTACAAAACAGAACAGAGACACACGTTTACAAAACACACTATGGCTACTTAACGGGAAAGGTGAGGTCGGGTGAGGCAGAAAACAAGGGTTTCAAATTAGCTCAGATACCGTTCCATAAACCCAATATGTAATAGACAAGACCTACTCCTTGCTCAGTGAAGTGGACTCAACACCCCCTGTTCACCGCCCAAGAATATATCAGACTAGTAAGACTCTTAAAACCAATGTATTGATATCTCTCTGTAAGTGAGAAAAGTGGGTGTAAAGTGGCATAAACACAGCAGTGAAAAGCAGCTAAACCCCATTATAAAAATCAATTACTTTTAAAAACCCGTGAAACAAAGACAGTGAAAGAGAGAGAAATTCATACAGAATTCCTTCAGGGGCTGTGATGCCACCTTTATTGACCATCTCTAGACCCACAGCTGATTGAGACATAAGGGTGCACACTCGTGGGGCTGAGAGGTTTGGTGAGGTTGGGTGAGCAAACGCAGACCCTTTAAAGTAATACTGCGTGGTACCCATCCCATGGGTCCCAAATCTCCAAGTTCAAGGGCATCTTCCTATATCAAAAACATGCATGAGAAACCCAGAAGATGGTACACCGTGCGATCGGGAAAGGTTTCTAAAACGCACCTCATTTCTCATCTCCTTGTGCTCTGGTTCGCCATTTCAACCGAGTTACTAGCAATCTCCCTCCGTAGAGAATCAGCACCTTTAACCTCCTGTTCCGTACAAGTTGCAATCTGTCCTGAGGATGAACGGGAAGAGGTGGAACCAATGAGAGACTAGCTCTAGGTGTTGGGACAGGCACAGGTCACTCTATTTTCCCATCAGGAAGAAGAATTAACCACAGGCTCAGCCTGCCGCCCGGAACCAGAATAGGGCTTGAAGCAATCCTGCGCTTTTGCGGCCAACTCCGAAGAAAGCGAGTTGAAAAATGGAGCTCAGGGGCACTGCAATTCACAGACCTGCAGAGTTAGAAATGATAACTCTCGTCCACAAATATATTGAGGGAAGGCAACAAAGAGGATTTGAAAGCAAGGCAGAATTGCAGGAAACAGATTTCAGGAGGTAGAGTCGAATCGCCTTTAAAGCACAGGAAAAGCGGCAAAACCTCGACCATGATGCCCTTGGCCAAAAAGGGCGTATGCGTTTTTTCCTGAATATATTCAGGAAAAAACGCATACGCCCTTTTTGGCCAACCAAGCAACCTGGAAAGGCAAATCAGCGCTACAAAGAAGTCTCGCTTCCCATCGGTCAAAAGGGCCATGCTGAATAAAGTGTCAAAACCAGAAATGCAGGACAGGCCATGGAGAAACGGGAGCCTTGCTACGCTGATGGGCGGCATGTAAATTGCCAACAGCCACTCTGCAGAAGTGTACGGTGTGTCCTGAAACCTCTAAACAACTCAGCTTAGAGAACATAGGGCACTTCCACTCATGGGCGTATAAATTGGGAAAACTAAAAATCAGCAAGACACAGGCACCCCAAAGTTTAGGGCTGCTCTGTTGACAAGAACCTCCACTTCGTTACACCTTAAATATCCCAGGAAAGAGAAAAATGGATAAAGAAGTTGTGGTCCTTATGTTCAATGGAATATCACTCAGCCATGAAATCAACGTCATAAGGCTAGTAACAGCATGATGAGTGGATTTAGGTACGACGATTCTAAGTGAAATAAGTCAACCAGAAAACGACACATATCATAAGATATCACTTATAGAGGGAATGTAAAAACCGCTACACTTGAACTGAATTACAAAACAGAACAGAGACACACGTTTACAAAACACACTATGGCTGCTTAACGGGAAAGGTGAGGTTGGGTGAGGCAGAAAACAAGGGTTTCAAATTAGCTCAGATACCGTTCAATAAGCCCAATATGTAATAGACAAGACCTACTCCTTGCTCAGTGAAGTGGACTCAACACCCCCTGTTCACCGCCCAAGAATATATCAGACTAGTAAGACTCTTAAAACCAATGTATTGATATCTCTCTGTAAGTGAGAAAAGTGGGTGTAAAGTGGCATAAACACAGCAGTGAAAAGCAGCTAAACCCCATTATAAAAATCAATTACTTTTAAAAACCCGTGAAACAAAGACAGTGAAAGAGAGAGAAATTCATACAGAATTCGTTCAGGGGCTGTGATGCCACCTTTATTGACCATCTCTAGACCCACAGCTGATTGAGACATAAGGGTGGACACTCGTGGGGCTGAGAGGTTTGGTGAGGTTGGGTGAGCAAACGCAGACCCTTTAAAGTAATACTGCGTGGTACCCATCCCATGGGTCCCAAATCTCCAAGTTCAAGGCATCTTCCTATATCAAAAACATGCATGAGAAACCCAGAAGATGGTACACCGTGCGATCGGGAAAGGTTTCTAAAACGCACCTCATTTCTCATCTCCTTGTGCTCTGGTTCGCCATTTCAACCGAGTTACTAGCAATCTCCCTCCGTGGAGAATCAGCACCTTTAACCTCCTGTTCCGGACAGGTTGCAATCTGTCCTGAGGATGAACGGGAAGAGGTGGAACCAATGAGAGACTAGCTCTAGGTGTTGGGACAGGCACAGGTCACTCTATTTTCCCATCAGGAAGAAGAATTAACCACAGGCTCAGCCTGCCGCCCGGAACCAGAATAGGGCTTGAAGCAATCCTGCGCTTTTGCGGCCAACTCCGAAGAAAGCGAGTTGAAAAATGGAGCTCAGGGGCACTGCAATTCACAGACCTGCAGAGTTAGAAATGATAACTCTCGTCCACAAATATATTGAGGGAAGGCAACAAAGAGGATTTGAAAGCAAGGCAGAATTGCAGGAAACAGATTTCAGGAGGTAGAGTCGAATCGCCTTTAAAGCACAGGAAAAGCGGCAAAACCTCGACCATGATGCCCTTGGCCAAAAAGGGCGTATGCGTTTTTTCCTGAATATATTCAGGAAAAAACGCATACGCCCTTTTTGGCCAACCAAGCAACCTGGAAAGGCAAATCAGCGCTACAAAGAAGTCTCGCTTCCCATCGGTCAAAAGGGCCATGCTGAATAAAGTGTCAAAACCAGAAATGCAGGACAGGCCATGGAGAAACGGGAGCCTTGCTACGCTGATGGGCGGCATGTAAATTGCCAACAGCCACTCTGCAGAAGTGTACGGTGTGTCCTGAAACCTCTAAACAACTCAGCTTAGAGAACATAGGGCACTTCCACTCATGGGCGTATAAATTGGGAAAACTAAAAATCAGCAAGACACAGGCACCCCAAAGTTTAGGGCTGCTCTGTTGACAAGAACCTCCACTTCGTTACACCTTAAATATCCCAGGAAAGAGAAAAATGGATAAAGAAGTTGTGGTCCTTATGTTCAATGGAATATCACTCAGCCATGAAATCAACGTCATAAGGCTAGTAGCAGCATGATGAGTGGATTTAGGTACGACGATTCTAAGTGAAATAAGTCAACCAGAAAACGACACATATCATAAGATATCACTTATACAGTGAATGTAAAAACCGCTACACTTGAACTGAATTACAAAACAGAACAGAGACACACGTTTACAAAACACACTATGGCTGCTTAACGGGAAAGGTGAGGTTGGGTGAGGCAGAAAACAAGGGTTTCAAATTAGCTCAGATACCGTTCAATAAACCCAATATGTAATAGACAAGACCTACTCCTTGCTCAGTGAACTGGACTCGACACCCCCTATTCACCGCCCAAGAATATATCTGACAAGGAAGAATCTTCAAACCTATGTATTGATATCTCTCTGTAAATGAGTCAAGTGGGTGTAAAGCAGCATAAACACAGCAGTGAAAAGCAGCTAAACCCCATTATAAAAATCAATTACTTTTAAAATCCCATGAAACAAAGACAGTGAAAGAGAGAGAAATTCTTACAAAATTCGTTCAGGGGCTGTGATGCCACCTTTGTTGACCATCTCTAGACCCACAGCTGATTGAGACATAAGGGTGGACACTCGTGGGGCTGAGAGGTTTGGTGAGGTTGGGTGAGCAAACGCAGACCCTTTAAAGTAATACTGCGTGGTACCCATCCCATGGGTCCCAAATCTCCAAGTTCAAGGGCATCTTCCTATATCAAAAACATGCATGAGAAACCCAGAAGATGGTACACCGTGCTATCGGGAAAGGTTTCTAAAACGCACCTCATTTCTCATCTCCTTGTGCTCTGGTTCGCCATTCCAGCCGAGTTACTAGCAATCTCCCTCCGTGGAGAATCAGCACCTTTAACCTCCTGTTCCGTACAGGTTGCAATTTGTCCTGAGGATGAACGGGAAGAGGTGGAACCAATGAGAGACTAGCTCTAGGTGTTGGGACAGGCATAGGTCACTCTATTTTCCCATCAGGAAGAAGAATTAACCACAGGCTCAGCCTGCCGCCCGGAACCAGAATAGGGCCTGAAGCAATCCTGCACTTTTGCGGCCAACTCCCAAGAAAGCGAGTTGAAAAATGGAGCTCAGGGGCACTGCAATTCACAGACCTGCAGAGTTAGAAATGATAACTCTCGTCCACAAATATATTGAGGGAAGGCAACGAAGAGGATTTGAAAGCAAGGCAGAATTGCAGAAAAAAGATTTCAGCAGGTAGATTCGAATCGCCTTTAAAACACAGGAAAAGCAGCAAAACCTCGACCATGATGCCCTTGGCCAAAAAGGGCGTATGCGTTTTTTCCTGAATATATTCAGGAGAAAACGCATACGCCCTTTTTGGCCAACCAAGCAACCTGGAAAGACAAATCAGCGCTACAAAGAAGTCTCGCTTCCCATCGGTCAAAAGGGCCATGCTGAATAAAGTGTCAAAACCAGAAATGCAGGACAGGCCATGGAGACACGGGAGCCTTGCTACGCTGATGGGCGGGATGTAAATTGCCAACAGCCACTCTGGAGAAGTGTACGGTGTGTCCTGAAACATCTAAAAAACTCAGCTTAGAGAGCATAGGGCACTTCCACTCATGGGCGCATGAATTGGAAAAATTAAAAATCAGCAAGACACAGGCACCACAAAGTTTAGGGCTGCTCTGTTGACAAGAACCTCCACTTCGTTACACCTTAAATATCCCAGGAAAGAAAAAAATGGATAAAGAAGTTGTGGTCCTTATGTACAATGGAATATCACTCAGCCATGAAATCAACGTCATAAGGCTAGTAGCAGCATGATGAGTGGATTTAGGTACGACGATTCTAAGTGAAATAAGTCAACCAGAAAACGACACTTATCATAAGATATCACTTATAGAGGGAATGTAAAAACCGCTACACTTGAACTGAATTACAAAACAGAACAGAGACACACGTTTACAAAACACACTATGGCTTCTTAACGGGAAACGTGAGGTCGGGTGAGGCAGAAAACAAGGGTTTCAAATTAGCTCAGATACCGTTCCATAAACCCAATATGTATTAGACAAGACCTACTCCTTGCTCAGTGAACTGGACGCAAAAACCCCCTATTCACCGCCCAAGAATATATCTGACTAGGAAGAATCTTCAAAGCTATGTATTGATATCTCTCTGTAAGTGAGTCAAGTGGGTGTAAAGCAGCATAAAAACAGCAGTGAAAAGCAGCTAAACCCCATTTTAAAAATCAATTACTTTTAAAAAGCCGTGAAACAAAGACAGTGAAAGAGAGAGAAATTCTTACAATATTCGTTCAGGGGCTGTGATGCCACCTGGATTGACCATATCTAGACCCACAGCTGATTGAGACATAAGGGTGGACACTCTTGTGGCTGAGAGGTTTGGTCAGGTTGGTTGAGGAAACGCAGTCCCTTTAAAGTAATACTGCGTGGTACCCATCCCATGGGTCCAAAATCTCCAAGTTCAAGGGCATCTTCCTATAACAAAAACATGCATGAGAAACCCAGAAGATGGTACACCGTGTGATCGGGAAAGGTTTCGAAAACGCACCTCATTTCTCATCTCCTTGTGCTCGGGTTGGCCATTACAGCCGCTTTACTAGCAATCTCCCTCCTTCGAGAATCAGCACCTTCAACCTCCTGTTCCGTACAGGTTGCAAATTGTCCTGAGGATGAACGGGAAGAGGGGGAACCAATGAGAGACTAGGTCTAGGTGTTGGGACAAGCACAGGTCACTCTATTTTCCAATCAGGAAGAAGAATTAACCACAGGCTCAGCCTGCCGCCCGGAACCAGAATAGGGCCTGAAGCAATCCTACGCTTTTGTGGCCAGCTCCCAAGAAAACGAGTTGGAAAATGGAGCTCAGGGGCACTGCAATTCACAAACCTGCAGAGTTAGAAATGATAACTCTCGTCCACAAATATATTGAGGAAAGGCAACGAAGAGGATTTGAAAGCAAGTCAGAATTACAGGAAACAGATTTCAGGAGGTAGATTCGAATCGCCTTTAAAGCACAGGAAAAGCGGCAAAACCTCGACCATGATGCCCTTGGCCAAAAAGGGCGTCTGCGTTTTTTCCTGAATATATTCAGGAAAAAACGCATACGCCCTTTTTGGCCAACCAAGCAACCTGGAAAGGCAAATCAGCGCTACAAAGAAGTCTCGCTTCCCATCGGTCAAAAGGGCCATGCTGAATAAAGTGTCAAAACCAGAAATGCAGGACAGGCCAAGGAGAAACGGGAGCCTTGCTACGGTGACGGGCGGGATGTAAATTGCCAACAGCCACTCTGGAGAAGTGTACGGTGTGTCCTGAAACATCTAAAAAACTCAGGTTAGAGAGCATAGGGCACTTCCACTCATGGGCGTATAAATTGGGAGAACTAAAAATCAGCAAGACACAGGCACCCCAAAGTTTAGGGCTGCTCTGTTGACAAGAACCTCCACTTCGTTACACCTTAAATATCCCAGGAAAGAGAAAAATGGATAAAGAAGCTGTGGTCCTTATGTACAATGGAATATCACTCAGCCATGAAATCAACGTACTAAGGCTAGTAGCAGCATGATGAGTGGATTTAGGTACGACGATTCTAAGTGAAATAAGTCACACAGAAAAAGACACTTATCATAAGATATCACTTATAGAGGGAATGTAAAAACCGCTACACTTGAACTGAATTACAAAACAGAACAGCGTCACACGTTTAGAAAACACACTATGGCTGTTTAACGGGAAAGGTGAGGTGGGGTGATGCATAAAACAAGGGTTTCAAATTAGCTCAGATACCGTTCCATAAACCCAATATGTAATAGACAAGACCTACTCCTTGCTCAGTGAACTGGACTCAACACCCCCTATTCACCGCCCAAGAAAATATCTGACTAGTAAGAATCTTCAACGCTATGTATTGATATCTCTCTGTAAGTGAGTCAAGTGGGTGTAAAGCGGCATAAACACAGCAGTGAAAAGCAGCTAAACCTCATTATAAAAATCAATTACTTTTAAAAACCCGTGAAACAAAGACAGTGAAAGAGAGAGAAATTCTTACAAAATTCGTTCAGCGGCTGTGATGCCACCTGGACTGACCATCTCTAGACCCACAGCTGATTGAGACATAAGGGTGGACACTCTTGGGGCTGAGAGGTTTGGTGAGGTTGGGTGAGCAAACGCAGACCCTTTAAAGTAATACTGCGTTGTACCCATCCCATGTGTCTCAAATCTCTAGGTTCAAGGGCATCTTCCTACATCAAAAACATGCATGAGAAAGCCAGAAGTTGGTACACCGTGTGATCGGGAAAGGTTTCTAAAACGCACCTCATTTCTCATCTCCTTGTGCTCGGGTTGGCCATTACAGCCGCTTTACTAGCAATCTCCCTCCTTCGAGAATCAGCACCTTCAACCTCCTGTTCCGTACAGGTTGCAATTTGTCCTGAGGATGAACGGGAAGAGGGGGAACCAGTGAGAGACTAGCTCTAGGTGTTGGGACAGGCACAGGTCACTCTATTTTCCCATCAGGAAGAAGAATTAACCACAGGCTCAGCCTGCCGCCCGGAAGCAGAACAGGGCCTGAAGCAATCCTGCGCTTTTGCGGCCAGCTCCCAAAAAAGCGAGTTGAAAAATCGAGCTCAGGGACCCTGCAATTCACAAACCTGCAGAGTTATAAATGATAACTCTCGTCCACAAATATATTGAGGGAAGGCAACGAAGAGGATTTGAAAGCAAGGCAGAATTGCAGGAAAGAGATTTCAGGAGGTAGAGTCGAATCGCCTTTAAAGCACAGGAAAAGCGGCAAAACCTCGACCATGATGCCCTTGACCAAAAAGGGTGTATGCGTTTTTTCCTGAATATATTCAGGAAAAAACGCATACGCCCTTTTTGGCCAACCAAGCAACCTGGAAAGGCAAATCAGCGCTACAAAGAAGTCTCGCTTCCCATCGGTCAAAAGGGCCATGCTGAATAAAGCGTCAAAACCAGAAATGCAGGACAGGCCATGGAGAAACGGGAGCCTTACTACGCTGATGGGCGGGATGTAAATTGCCAACAGCCACTCTGGAGAAGTGTACGGTGTTTCCTGAAACATCTAAAAAACTCAGCATAGAGAGCATAAGGCACTTCCACTCATGGGCGTATAAATTGGGAAAACTAAAAATCAGCAAGACACAGGCACCCCAAAGTTTAGGGCTGCTCTGTTGACAAGAACCTCCACTTCGTTACACCTTAAATATCCCAGGAAAGAGAAAAATGGATAAGGAAGTTGTGGTCCTTATGTACAATGGCATATCACTCAGCCATGAAATTAACGTCCTAAGGCTAGTAGCAGCATGATGAGAGGATTTAGGTACGACGATTCTAAGTGAAATAAGTCACACAGAAAAAGACACTTATCATAAGATATCACTTAGAGAGGGAATGCAAAAACCGGTACACTTGAACTGAATTACAAAACAGAACAGCGTCACACGTTTAGAAGACACACTATGGCTGCTTAACGGGAAAGGTGAGGTGGGTGATGCATAAAACAAGGGTTTCAAATTAGCTCAGATACCGTTCCATAAACCCAATATGTAATAGACAAGACCTACTCCTTGCTCAGTGAACTGGACTCAACACCCCCTGTTCACCGCCCAAATATATATCTGACTAGTAAGAATCTTAAAACCAATGTATTGATATCCCTCTGTAAGTGAGTCAAGTGGGTGTAAAGCAGCATAAACACAGCAGTGAAAAGCAGCTAAACCCCATTATAAAAATCAATTACTTTTAAAAACCCGTGAAACAAAGACAGTGAAAGAGAGAGAAATTCTTACAAAATTCGTTCAGGGGCTGTGATGCCACCTGGATTGACCATATCTAGACCCACAGCTGATTGAGACATAAGGGTGGACACTCTTGGGGCTGAGAGGTTTGGTGAGGTTGGGTGAGCAAACACAGACCCTTTAAAGTAATACTGTGTGGTACCCATCTCATGGTTCCCAAATCTCCAGGTTCAAGGGCATCTTCCTACATCGAAAACATGCATGAGAAACCCAGAAGATGGTACACCGTGTGATCGGGAAAGGTTTCTAAAACTCACCTCATTTCTCATCTCCTTGTGCTCGGGTTCGCCATTCCAGCCGCGTTAGCAGCAATCTCCCTCCGTGGAGAATCAGCACCTTTAACCTCCTGTTCCGTACAGGTTGCAATTTGTCCTGAGGATGAACGGGAAGAGGGGGAACCAATGAGAGACTAGGTCTAGGTGTTGGGACAAGCACAGGTCACTCTATTTTCCAATCAGGAAGAAGAATTAACCACAGGCTCAGCCTGCCGCCCGGAACCAGAATAGGGCCTGAAGCAATCCTACGCTTTAGTGGCCAACTCCGAAGAAAGCGAGTTGAAAAATGGAGCTCAGGGGCACTGCAATTCACAGACCTGCAGAGTTAGAAATGATAACTCTCGTCCACAAATATATTGAGGGAAGGCAACGAAGAGGATTTGAAAGCAAGGCAGAATTGCAGGAAACAGATTTCAGGAGGTAGATTCGAATCGCCTTTAAAGCACAGGAAAAGCGGCAAAACCTCGACCATGATGCCCTTGGCCAAAAAGGGCGTATACGTTTTTTCCTGAATATATTCAGGAAAAAACGCATACGCCCTTTTTGGCCAACCAAGCAACCTGGAAAGGCAAATCAGCGCTACAAAGAAGTCTCGCTTCCCATCGGTCAAAAGGGCCATGCTGAATAATGTGTCAAAACCAGAAATGCAGGACAGGCCATGGCGAAACGGGAGCCTTGCTACGCTGATGGGCGGGATGTAAATTGCCAACAGCCACTCTGGAGAAGTGTACGGTGTGTCCTGAAACCTCTAAAAAACTCAGCTTAGAGAGCATAGGGCACTTCCACTCATGGGCATATAAATTGGGAAAACTAAAAATCAGCAAGACACAGGCACCCCAAAGTTTAGGGCTGCTCTGTTGACAAGAACCTCCACTTCGTTACACCTTAAATATCCCAGGAAAGAGAAAAATGGATAAGGAAGTTGTGGTCCTTATGTACAATGGCATATCACTCAGCCATGAAATTAACGTCATAAGGCTAGTAGCAGCATGATGAGAGGATTTAGGTACGACGATTCTAAGTGAAATAAGTCACACAGAAAAAGACACTTATCATAAGATATCACTTAGAGAGGGAATGCAAAAACCGCTACACTTGAACGGAATTACAAAACAGAACAGCGTCACACGTTTAGAAAACACACTATGGCTGTTTAACGGGAAAGGTGAGGTGGGGTGATGCATAAAAAAAGGGTTTCAAATTAGCTCAGATACCGTTCCATAAACCCAATATGTAATAGACAAGACCTACTCCTTGCTCAGTGAACTGGACTCAACACCCCCTATTCACCGCCCAAGAAAATATCTGACTAGTAAGAATCTTCAACGCTATGTATTGATATCTCTCTGTAAGTGAGTCAAGTGGGTGTAAAGCGGCATAAACACAGCAGTGAAAAGCAGCTAAACCCCATTATAAAAATCAATTACTTTTAAAAACCCATGAAACAAAGACAGTGAAAGAGAGAGAAATTCTTACAAAATTCGTTCAGCGGCTGTGATGCCACCTGGACTGACCATCTCTAGACCCACAGCTGATTGAGACATAAGGGTGGACACTCTTGGGGCTGAGAGGTTTGGTGAGGTTGGGTGAGCAAACGCAGACCCTTTAAAGTAATACTGCGTGGTATCCATCCCATGGGTCCAAAATCTCCAGGTTCAAGGGCATCTTCCTAGATCGAAAACATGCATGAGAAACCCAGAAGATGGTACACCGTGTGATCGGGAAAGGTTTCTAAAACGCACCTCATTTCTCATCTCCTTGTGCTCGGGTTGGCCATTACAGCCGCTTTACTAGCAATCTCCCTCCTTCGAGAATCAGCACCTTTAACCTCCTGTTCTGTACAGGTTGCAATTTGTCCTGAGGATGAACGGGAAGAGTGGGAACCAATGAGAGACTAGGTCTAGGTGTGGAGACAGGCACAGGTCACTCTATTTTCCCATCAGAAAGAAGAATTAACCACAGGCTCAGCCTGCCGCCCGGAAGCAGAACAGGGCCTGAAGCAATCCTGTGCTTTTGCGGCCAGCTCCCAAAAAAGCAAGTTGAAAAATCGAGCTCAGGGGCCCTGCAATTCACAAACCTGCAGAGTTATAAATGATAACTCTCGTCCACAAATATATTGAGGGAAGGCAACGAGGAGGATTTGAAAGCAAGGCAGAATTGCAGGAAACAGATTTCAGGAGGTAGAGTCGAATCGCCTTTAAAGCACAGGAAAAGCGGCAAAACCTCGACCATGATGCCCTTGGCCAAAAGGGGCGTATGCGTTTTTTCCTGAATATATTCAGGAAAAAACGCATACGCCCTTTTTGGCCAACCAAGCAACCTGGAAAGGCAAATCAGCGCTACAAAGAAGTCTCGCTTCCCATCGGTCAAAAGGGCCATGCTGAATAAAGTGTCAAAACCAGAAATGCAGGACAGGCCAAGGAGAAACGGGAGCCTTGCTACGGTGACGGGCGGGATGTAAATTGCCAACAGCCACTCTGGAGAAGTGTACGGTGTGTCCTGAAACATCTAAAAAACTCAGGTTAGAGAGCATAGGGCACTTCCACTCATGGGCGTATAAATTGGGAGAACTAAAAATCAGCAAGACACAGGCACCCCAAAGTTTAGGGCTGCTCTGTTGACAAGAACCTCCACTTCGTTACACCTTAAATATCCCAGGAAAGAGAAAAATGGATAAAGAAGCTGTGGTCCTTATGTACAATGGAATATCACTCAGCCATGAAATCAACGTACTAAGGCTAGTAGCAGCATGATGAGTGGATTTAGGTACGACGATTCTAAGTGAAATAAGTCACACAGAAAAAGACACTTATCATAAGATATCACTTATAGAGGGAATGTAAAAACCGCTACACTTGAACTGAATTACAAAACAGAACAGCGTCACACGTTTAGAAAACACACTATGGCTGTTTAACGGGAAAGGTGAGGTGGGGTGATGCATAAAACAAGGGTTTCAAATTAGCTCAGATACCGTTCCATAAACCCAATATGTAATAGACAAGACCTACTCCTTGCTCAGTGAACTGGACTCAACACCCCCTATTCACCGCCCAAGAAAATATCTGACTAGTAAGAATCTTCAACGCTATGTATTGATATCTCTCTGTAAGTGAGTCAAGTGGGTGTAAAGCGGCATAAACACAGCAGTGAAAAGCAGCTAAACCTCATTATAAAAATCAATTACTTTTAAAAACCCGTGAAACAAAGACAGTGAAAGAGAGAGAAATTCTTACAAAATTCGTTCAGCGGCTGTGATGCCACCTGGACTGACCATCTCTAGACCCACAGCTGATTGAGACATAAGGGTGGACACTCTTGGGGCTGAGAGGTTTGGTGAGGTTGGGTGAGCAAACGCAGACCCTTTAAAGTAATACTGCGTTGTACCCATCCCATGTGTCTCAAATCTCTAGGTTCAAGGGCATCTTCCTACATCAAAAACATGCATGAGAAAGCCAGAAGTTGGTACACCGTGTGATCGGGAAAGGTTTCTAAAACGCACCTCATTTCTCATCTCCTTGTGCTCGGGTTGGCCATTACAGCCGCTTTACTAGCAATCTCCCTCCTTCGAGAATCAGCACCTTCAACCTCCTGTTCCGTACAGGTTGCAATTTGTCCTGAGGATGAACGGGAAGAGGGGGAACCAGTGAGAGACTAGCTCTAGGTGTTGGGACAGGCACAGGTCACTCTATTTTCCCATCAGGAAGAAGAATTAACCACAGGCTCAGCCTGCCGCCCGGAAGCAGAACAGGGCCTGAAGCAATCCTGCGCTTTTGCGGCCAGCTCCCAAAAAAGCGAGTTGAAAAATCGAGCTCAGGGACCCTGCAATTCACAAACCTGCAGAGTTATAAATGATAACTCTCGTCCACAAATATATTGAGGGAAGGCAACGAAGAGGATTTGAAAGCAAGGCAGAATTGCAGGAAAGAGATTTCAGGAGGTAGAGTCGAATCGCCTTTAAAGCACAGGAAAAGCGGCAAAACCTCGACCATGATGCCCTTGACCAAAAAGGGTGTATGCGTTTTTTCCTGAATATATTCAGGAAAAAACGCATACGCCCTTTTTGGCCAACCAAGCAACCTGGAAAGGCAAATCAGCGCTACAAAGAAGTCTCGCTTCCCATCGGTCAAAAGGGCCATGCTGAATAAAGCGTCAAAACCAGAAATGCAGGACAGGCCATGGAGAAACGGGAGCCTTACTACGCTGATGGGCGGGATGTAAATTGCCAACAGCCACTCTGGAGAAGTGTACGGTGTTTCCTGAAACATCTAAAAAACTCAGCATAGAGAGCATAAGGCACTTCCACTCATGGGCGTATAAATTGGGAAAACTAAAAATCAGCAAGACACAGGCACCCCAAAGTTTAGGGCTGCTCTGTTGACAAGAACCTCCACTTCGTTACACCTTAAATATCCCAGGAAAGAGAAAAATGGATAAGGAAGTTGTGGTCCTTATGTACAATGGCATATCACTCAGCCATGAAATTAACGTCCTAAGGCTAGTAGCAGCATGATGAGAGGATTTAGGTACGACGATTCTAAGTGAAATAAGTCACACAGAAAAAGACACTTATCATAAGATATCACTTAGAGAGGGAATGCAAAAACCGGTACACTTGAACTGAATTACAAAACAGAACAGCGTCACACGTTTAGAAGACACACTATGGCTGCTTAACGGGAAAGGTGAGGTGGGTGATGCATAAAACAAGGGTTTCAAATTAGCTCAGATACCGTTCCATAAACCCAATATGTAATAGACAAGACCTACTCCTTGCTCAGTGAACTGGACTCAACACCCCCTGTTCACCGCCCAAATATATATCTGACTAGTAAGAATCTTAAAACCAATGTATTGATATCCCTCTGTAAGTGAGTCAAGTGGGTGTAAAGCAGCATAAACACAGCAGTGAAAAGCAGCTAAACCGCATTATAAAAATCAATTACTTTTAAAAACCCGTGAAACAAAGACAGTGAAAGAGAGAGAAATTCTTACAAAATTCGTTCAGGGGCTGTGATGCCACCTGGATTGACCATATCTAGACCCACAGCTGATTGAGACATAAGGGTGGACACTCTTGGGGCTGAGAGGTTTGGTGAGGTTGGGTGAGCAAACACAGACCCTTTAAAGTAATACTGTGTGGTACCCATCTCATGGTTCCCAAATCTCCAGGTTCAAGGGCATCTTCCTACATCGAAAACATGCATGAGAAACCCAGAAGATGGTACACCGTGTGATCGGGAAAGGTTTCTAAAACTCACCTCATTTCTCATCTCCTTGTGCTCGGGTTCGCCATTCCAGCCGCGTTAGCAGCAATCTCCCTCCGTGGAGAATCAGCACCTTTAACCTCCTGTTCCGTACAGGTTGCAATTTGTCCTGAGGATGAACGGGAAGAGGGGGAACCAATGAGAGACTAGGTCTAGGTGTTGGGACAAGCACAGGTCACTCTATTTTCCAATCAGGAAGAAGAATTAACCACAGGCTCAGCCTGCCGCCCGGAACCAGAATAGGGCCTGAAGCAATCCTACGCTTTAGTGGCCAACTCCGAAGAAAGCGAGTTGAAAAATGGAGCTCAGGGGCACTGCAATTCACAGACCTGCAGAGTTAGAAATGATAACTCTCGTCCACAAATATATTGAGGGAAGGCAACGAAGAGGATTTGAAAGCAAGGCAGAATTGCAGGAAACAGATTTCAGGAGGTAGATTCGAATCGCCTTTAAAGCACAGGAAAAGCGGCAAAACCTCGACCATGATGCCCTTGGCCAAAAAGGGCGTATACGTTTTTTCCTGAATATATTCAGGAAAAAACGCATACGCCCTTTTTGGCCAACCAAGCAACCTGGAAAGGCAAATCAGCGCTACAAAGAAGTCTCGCTTCCCATCGGTCAAAAGGGCCATGCTGAATAATGTGTCAAAACCAGAAATGCAGGACAGGCCATGGCGAAACGGGAGCCTTGCTACGCTGATGGGCGGGATGTAAATTGCCAACAGCCACTCTGGAGAAGTGTACGGTGTGTCCTGAAACCTCTAAAAAACTCAGCTTAGAGAGCATAGGGCACTTCCACTCATGGGCATATAAATTGGGAAAACTAAAAATCAGCAAGACACAGGCACCCCAAAGTTTAGGGCTGCTCTGTTGACAAGAACCTCCACTTCGTTACACCTTAAATATCCCAGGAAAGAGAAAAATGGATAAGGAAGTTGTGGTCCTTATGTACAATGGCATATCACTCAGCCATGAAATTAACGTCATAAGGCTAGTAGCAGCATGATGAGAGGATTTAGGTACGACGATTCTAAGTGAAATAAGTCACACAGAAAAAGACACTTATCATAAGATATCACTTAGAGAGGGAATGCAAAAACCGCTACACTTGAACGGAATTACAAAACAGAACAGCGTCACACGTTTAGAAAACACACTATGGCTGTTTAACGGGAAAGGTGAGGTGGGGTGATGCATAAAAAAAGGGTTTCAAATTAGCTCAGATACCGTTCCATAAACCCAATATGTAATAGACAAGACCTACTCCTTGCTCAGTGAACTGGACTCAACACCCCCTATTCACCGCCCAAGAAAATATCTGACTAGTAAGAATCTTCAACGCTATGTATTGATATCTCTCTGTAAGTGAGTCAAGTGGGTGTAAAGCGGCATAAACACAGCAGTGAAAAGCAGCTAAACCCCATTATAAAAATCAATTACTTTTAAAAACCCATGAAACAAAGACAGTGAAAGAGAGAGAAATTCTTACAAAATTCGTTCAGCGGCTGTGATGCCACCTGGACTGACCATCTCTAGACCCACAGCTGATTGAGACATAAGGGTGGACACTCTTGGGGCTGAGAGGTTTGGTGAGGTTGGGTGAGCAAACGCAGACCCTTTAAAGTAATACTGCGTGGTATCCATCCCATGGGTCCAAAATCTCCAGGTTCAAGGGCATCTTCCTAGATCGAAAACATGCATGAGAAACCCAGAAGATGGTACACCGTGTGATCGGGAAAGGTTTCTAAAACGCACCTCATTTCTCATCTCCTTGTGCTCGGGTTGGCCATTACAGCCGCTTTACTAGCAATCTCCCTCCTTCGAGAATCAGCACCTTTAACCTCCTGTTCTGTACAGGTTGCAATTTGTCCTGAGGATGAACGGGAAGAGTGGGAACCAATGAGAGACTAGGTCTAGGTGTGGAGACAGGCACAGGTCACTCTATTTTCCCATCAGAAAGAAGAATTAACCACAGGCTCAGCCTGCCGCCCGGAAGCAGAACAGGGCCTGAAGCAATCCTGTGCTTTTGCGGCCAGCTCCCAAAAAAGCAAGTTGAAAAATCGAGCTCAGGGGCCCTGCAATTCACAAACCTGCAGAGTTATAAATGATAACTCTCGTCCACAAATATATTGAGGGAAGGCAACGAGGAGGATTTGAAAGCAAGGCAGAATTGCAGGAAACAGATTTCAGGAGGTAGAGTCGAATCGCCTTTAAAGCACAGGAAAAGCGGCAAAACCTCGACCATGATGCCCTTGGCCAAAAGGGGCGTATGCGTTTTTTCCTGAATATATTCAGGAAAAAACGCATACGCCCTTTTTGGCCAACCAAGCAACCTGGAAAGGCAAATCAGCGCTACAAAGAAGTCTCGCTTCCCATCGGTCAAAAGGGCCATGCTGAATAAAGTGTCAAAACCAGAAATGCAGGACAGGCCAAGGAGAAACGGGAGCCTTGCTACGGTGACGGGCGGGATGTAAATTGCCAACAGCCACTCTGGAGAAGTGTACGGTGTGTCCTGAAACATCTAAAAAACTCAGGTTAGAGAGCATAGGGCACTTCCACTCATGGGCGTATAAATTGGGAGAACTAAAAATCAGCAAGACACAGGCACCCCAAAGTTTAGGGCTGCTCTGTTGACAAGAACCTCCACTTCGTTACACCTTAAATATCCCAGGAAAGAGAAAAATGGATAAAGAAGCTGTGGTCCTTATGTACAATGGAATATCACTCAGCCATGAAATCAACGTACTAAGGTTAGTAGCAGCATGATGAGTGGATTTAGGTACGACGATTCTAAGTGAAATAAGTCACACAGAAAAAGACACTTATCATAAGATATCACTTATAGAGGGAATGTAAAAACCGCTACACTTGAACTGAATTACAAAACAGAACAGCGTCACACGTTTAGAAAACACACTATGGCTGTTTAACGGGAAAGGTGAGGTGGGGTGATGCATAAAACAAGGGTTTCAAATTAGCTCAGATACCGTTCCATAAACCCAATATGTAATAGACAAGACCTACTCCTTGCTCAGTGAACTGGACTCAACACCCCCTATTCACCGCCCAAGAAAATATCTGACTAGTAAGAATCTTCAACGCTATGTATTGATATCTCTATGTAAGTGAGTCAAGTGGGTGTAAAGCGGCATAAACACAGCAGTGAAAAGCAGCTAAACCTCATTATAAAAATCAATTACTTTTAAAAACCCGTGAAACAAAGACAGTGAAAGAGAGAGAAATTCTTACAAAATTCGTTCAGCGGCTGTGATGCCACCTGGACTGACCATCTCTAGACCCACAGCTGATTGAGACATAAGGGTGGACACTCTTGGGGCTGAGAGGTTTGGTGAGGTTGGGTGAGCAAACGCAGACCCTTTAAAGTAATACTGCGTTGTACCCATCCCATGTGTCTCAAATCTCTAGGTTCAAGGGCATCTTCCTACATCAAAAACATGCATGAGAAAGCCAGAAGTTGGTACACCGTGTGATCGGGAAAGGTTTCTAAAACGCACCTCATTTCTCATCTCCTTGTGCTCGGGTTGGCCATTACAGCCGCTTTACTAGCAATCTCCCTCCTTCGAGAATCAGCACCTTCAACCTCCTGTTCCGTACAGGTTGCAATTTGTCCTGAGGATGAACGGGAAGAGGGGGAACCAGTGAGAGACTAGCTCTAGGTGTTGGGACAGGCACAGGTCACTCTATTTTCCCATCAGGAAGAAGAATTAACCACAGGCTCAGCCTGCCGCCCGGAAGCAGAACAGGGCCTGAAGCAATCCTGCGCTTTTGCGGCCAGCTCCCAAAAAAGCGAGTTGAAAAATCGAGCTCAGGGACCCTGCAATTCACAAACCTGCAGAGTTATAAATGATAACTCTCGTCCACAAATATATTGAGGGAAGGCAACGAAGAGGATTTGAAAGCAAGGCAGAATTGCAGGAAAGAGATTTCAGGAGGTAGAGTCGAATCGCCTTTAAAGCACAGGAAAAGCGGCAAAACCTCGACCATGATGCCCTTGACCAAAAAGGGCGTATGCGTTTTTTCCTGAATATATTCAGGAAAAAACGCATACGCCCTTTTTGGCCAACCAAGCAACCTGGAAAGGCAAATCAGCGCTACAAAGAAGTCTCGCTTCCCATTGGTCAAAAGGGCCATGCTGAATAAAGCGTCAAAACCAGAAATGCAGGACAGGCCATGGAGAAACGGGAGCCTTACTACGCTGATGGGCGGGATGTAAATTGCCAACAGCCACTCTGGAGAAGTGTACGGTGTTTCCTGAAACATCTAAAAAACTCAGCATAGAGAGCATAAGGCACTTCCACTCATGGGCGTATAAATTGGGAAAACTAAAAATCAGCAAGACACAGGCACCCCAAAGTTTAGGGCTGCTCTGTTGACAAGAACCTCCACTTCGTTACACCTTAAATATCCCAGGAAAGAGAAAAATGGATAAGGAAGTTGTGGTCCTTATGTACAATGACATATCACTCAGCCATGAAATTAACGTCCTAAGGCTAGTAGCAGCATGATGAGAGGATTTAGGTACGACGATTCTAAGTGAAATAAGTCACACAGAAAAAGACACTTATCATAAGATATCACTTAGAGAGGGAATGCAAAAACCGGTACACTTGAACTGAATTACAAAACAGAACAGCGTCACACGTTTAGAAGACACACTATGGCTGCTTAACGGGAAAGGTGAGGTGGGTGATGCATAAAACAAGGGTTTCAAATTAGCTCAGATACCGTTCCATAAACCCAATATGTAATAGACAAGACCTACTCCTTGCTCAGTGAACTGGACTCAACACCCCCTGTTCACCGCCCAAATATATATCTGACTAGTAAGAATCTTAAAACCAATGTATTGATATCCCTCTGTAAGTGAGTCAAGTGGGTGTAAAGCAGCATAAACACAGCAGTGAAAAGCAGCTAAACCGCATTATAAAAATCAATTACTTTTAAAAACCCGTGAAACAAAGACAGTGAAAGAGAGAGAAATTCTTACAAAATTCGTTCAGGGGCTGTGATGCCACCTGGATTGACCATATCTAGACCCACAGCTGATTGAGACATAAGGGTGGACACTCTTGGGGCTGAGAGGTTTGGTGAGGTTGGGTGAGCAAACACAGACCCTTTAAAGTAATACTGTGTGGTACCCATCTCATGGTTCCCAAATCTCCAGGTTCAAGGGCATCTTCCTACATCGAAAACATGCATGAGAAACCCAGAAGATGGTACACCGTGTGATCGGGAAAGGTTTCTAAAACTCACCTCATTTCTCATCTCCTTGTGCTCGGGTTCGCCATTCCAGCCGCGTTAGCAGCAATCTCCCTCCGTGGAGAATCAGCACCTTTAACCTCCTGTTCCGTACAGGTTGCAATTTGTCCTGAGGATGAACGGGAAGAGGGGGAACCAATGAGAGACTAGGTCTAGGTGTTGGGACAAGCACAGGTCACTCTATTTTCCAATCAGGAAGAAGAATTAACAACAGGCTCAGCCTGCCGCCCGGAACCAGAATAGGGCCTGAAGCAATCCTACGCTTTAGTGGCCAACTCCGAAGAAAGCGAGTTGAAAAATGGAGCTCAGGGGCACTGCAATTCACAGACCTGCAGAGTTAGAAATGATAACTCTCGTCCACAAATATATTGAGGGAAGGCAACGAAGAGGATTTGAAAGCAAGGCAGAATTGCAGGAAACAGATTTCAGGAGGTAGATTCGAATCGCCTTTAAAGCACAGGAAAAGCGGCAAAACCTCGACCATGATGCCCTTGGCCAAAAAGGGCGTATACGTTTTTTCCTGAATATATTCAGGAAAAAACGCATACGCCCTTTTTGGCCAACCAAGCAACCTGGAAAGGCAAATCAGCGCTACAAAGAAGTCTCGCTTCCCATCGGTCAAAAGGGCCATGCTGAATAATGTGTCAAAACCAGAAATGCAGGACAGGCCATGGCGAAACGGGAGCCTTGCTACGCTGATGGGCGGGATGTAAATTGCCAACAGCCACTGTGGAGAAGTGTACGGTGTGTCCTGAAACCTCTAAAAAACTCAGCTTAGAGAGCATAGGGCACTTCCACTCATGGGCATATAAATTGGGAAAACTAAAAATCAGCAAGACACAGGCACCCCAAAGTTTAGGGCTGCTCTGTTGACAAGAACCTCCACTTCGTTACACCTTAAATATCCCAGGAAAGAGAAAAATGGATAAGGAAGTTGTGGTCCTTATGTACAATGGCATATCACTCAGCCATGAAATTAACGTCCTAAGGCTAGTAGCAGCATGATGAGAGGATTTAGGTACGACGATTCTAAGTGAAATAAGTCACACAGAAAAAGACACTTATCATAAGATATCACTTAGAGAGGGAATGCAAAAACCGGTACACTTGAACGGAATTACAAAACAGAACAGCGTCACACGTTTACAAGACACACTATGGCTGCTTAACGGGAAAGGTGAGGTGGGTGATGCATAAAACAAGGGTTTCAAATTAGCTCAGATACCGTTCCATAAACCCAATATGTAATAGACAAGACCTACTCCTTGCTCAGTGAACTGGACTCAACACCCCCTGTTCACCGCCCAAGAATATATCTGACTAGTAAGAATCTTAAAAGCAATGTATTGATATCCCTCTGTAAGTGAGTCAAGTGGGTGTAAAGCGGCATAAACACAGCAGTGAAAAGCAGCTAAACCCCATTATAAAAATCAATTACTTTTAAAAACCCGTGAAACAAAGACAGTGAAAGAGAGAGAAATTCTTACAAAATTCGTTCAGGGGCTGTGATGCCACCTGGATTGACCATCTCTAGACCCACAGCTGATTGAGACATAAGGGTGGACACTCTTGGGGCTGAGAGGTTTGGTGAGGTTGGGTGAGCAAACGCAGACCCTTTAAAGTAATACTGCGTGGTATCCATCCCATGGGTCCAAAATCTCCAGGTTCAAGGGCATCTTCCTACATCGAAAACATGCATGAGAAACCCAGAAGATGGTACACCGTGTGATCGGGAAAGGTTTCTAAAACGCACCTCATTTCTCATCTCCTTGTGCTCGGGTTGGCCATTACAGCCGCTTTACTAGCAATCTCCCTCCTTCGAGAATCAGCACCTTTAACCTCCTGTTCTGTACAGGTTGCAATTTGTCCTGAGGATGAACGGGAAGAGTGGGAACCAATGAGAGACTAGGTCTAGGTGTGGAGACAGGCACAGGTCACTCTATTTTCCCATCAGAAAGAAGAATTAACCACAGGCTCAGCCTGCCGCCCGGAAGCAGAACAGGGCCTGAAGCAATCCTGTGCTTTTGCGGCCAGCTCCCAAAAAAGCAAGTTGAAAAATCGAGCTCAGGGGCACTGCAATTCACAAACCTGCAGAGTTATAAATGATAACTCTCGTCCACAAATATATTGAGGGAAGGCAACGAGGAGGATTTGAAAGCAAGGCAGAACTGCAGGAAACAGATTTCAGGAGGTAGAGTCGAATCACCTTTAAAGCACAGGAAAAGCGGCAAAACCTCGACCATGATGCCCTTGGCCAAAAAGGGCGTATGCGTTTTTTCCTGAATATATTCAGGAAAAAACGCATACGCCCTTTTTGGCCAACCAAGCAACCTGGAAAGGCAAATCAGCGCTACAAAGAAGTCTCGCTTCCCATCGGTCAAAAGGGCCATGCTGAATAAAGTGTCAAAACCAGAAATGCAGGACAGGCCAAGGAGAAACGGGAGCCTTGCTACGCTGATGGGCGGGATGTAAATTGCCAACAGCCACTCTGGAGAAGTGTACGGTGTTTCCTGAAACATCTAAAAAACTCAGCATAGAGAGCATAAGGCACTTCCACTCATGGGCGTATAAATTGGGAAAACTAAAAATCAGCAAGACACAGGCACCCCAAAGTTTAGGGCTGCTCTGTTGACAAGAACCTCCACTTCGTTACACCTTAAATATCCCAGGAAAGAGAAAAATGGATAAGGAAGTTGTGGTCCTTATGTACAATGGCATATCACTCAGCCATGAAATTAACGTCCTAAGGCTAGTAGCAGCATGATGAGAGGATTTAGGTACGACGATTCTAAGTGAAATAAGTCACACAGAAAAAGACACTTATCATAAGATATCACTTAGAGAGGGAATGCAAAAACCGGTACACTTGAACTGAATTACAAAACAGAACAGCGTCACACGTTTAGAAGACACACTATGGCTGCTTAACGGGAAAGGTGAGGTGGGTGATGCATAAAACAAGGGTTTCAAATTAGCTCAGATACCGTTCCATAAACCCAATATGTAATAGACAAGACCTACTCCTTGCTCAGTGAACTGGACTCAACACCCCCTGTTCACCGCCCAAGAATATATCTGACTAGTAAGAATCTTAAAACCAATGTATTGATATCCCTCTGTAAGTGAGTCAAGTGGGTGTAAAGCGGCATAAACACAGCAGTGAAAAGCAGCTAAACCCCATTATAAAAATCAATTACTTTTAAAAACCCGTGAAACAAAGACAGTGAAAGAGAGAGAAATTCTTACAAAATTCGTTCAGGGGCTGTGATGCCACCTGGATTGACCATCTCTAGACCCACAGCTGATTGAGACATAAGGGTGGACACTCTTGGGGCTGAGAGGTTTGGTGAGGTTGGGTGAGCAAACGCAGACCCTTTAAAGTAATACTGCGTGGTATCCATCCCATGGGTCCAAAATCTCCAGGTTCAAGGGCATCTTCCTACATCGAAAACATGCATGAGAAACCCAGAAGATGGTACACCGTGTGATCGGGAAAGGTTTCTAAAACGCACCTCATTTCTCATCTCCTTGTGCTCGGGTTGGCCATTACAGCCGCTTTACTAGCAATCTCCCTCCTTCGAGAATCAGCACCTTTAACCTCCTGTTCTGTACAGGTTGCAATTTGTCCTGAGGATGAACGGGAAGAGTGGGAACCAATGAGAGACTAGGTCTAGGTGTGGAGACAGGCACAGGTCACTCTATTTTCCCATCAGAAAGAAGAATTAACCACAGGCTCAGCCTGCCGCCCGGAAGCAGAACAGGGCCTGAAGCAATCCTGTGCTTTTGCGGCCAGCTCCCAAAAAAGCAAGTTGAAAAATCGAGCTCAGGGGCCCTGCAATTCACAAACCTGCAGAGTTATAAATGATAACTCTCGTCCACAAATATATTGAGGGAAGGCAACGAGGAGGATTTGAAAGCAAGGCAGAATTGCAGGAAACAGATTTCAGGAGGTAGAGTCGAATCACCTTTAAAGCACAGGAAAAGCGGCAAAACCTCGACCATGATGCCCTTGGCCAAAAAGGGCGTATGCGTTTTTTCCTGAATATATTCAGGAAAAAACGCATACGCCCTTTTTGGCCAACCAAGCAACCTGGAAAGGCAAATCAGCGCTACAAAGAAGTCTCGCTTCCCATCGGTCAAAAGGGCCATGCTGAATAAAGTGTCAAAACCAGAAATGCAGGACAGGCCAAGGAGAAACGGGAGCCTTGCTACGCTGATGGGCGGGATGTAAATTGCCAACAGCCACTCTGGAGAAGTGTACGGTGTTTCCTGAAACATCTAAAAAACTCAGCATAGAGAGCATAAGGCACTTCCACTCATGGGCGTATAAATTGGGAAAACTAAAAATCAGCAAGACACAGGCACCCCAAAGTTTAGGGCTGCTCTGTTGACAAGAACCTCCACTTCGTTACACCTTAAATATCCCAGGAAAGAGAAAAATGGATAAGGAAGTTGTGGTCCTTATGTACAATGGCATATCACTCAGCCATGAAATTAACGTCCTAAGGCTAGTAGCAGCATGATGAGAGGATTTAGGTACGACGATTCTAAGTGAAATAAGTCACACAGAAAAAGACACTTATCATAAGATATCACTTAGAGAGGGAATGCAAAAACCGGTACACTTGAACTGAATTACAAAACAGAACAGCGTCACACGTTTAGAAGACACACTATGGCTGCTTAACAGGAAAGGTGAGGTGGGTGATGCATAAAACAAGGGTTTCAAATTAGCTCAGATACCGTTCCATAAACCCAATATGTAATAGACAAGACCTACTCCTTGCTCAGTGAACTGGACTCAACACCCCCTGTTCACCGCCCAAGAATATATCTGACTAGTAAGAATCTTAAAACCAATGTATTGATATCCCTCGGTAAGTGAGTCAAGTGGGTGTAAAGCGGCATAAACACAGCAGTGAAAAGCAGCTAAACCCCATTATAAAAATCAATTACTTTTAAAAACCCGTGAAACAAAGACAGTGAAAGAGAGAGAAATTCTTACAAAATTCGTTCAGGGGCTGTGATGCCACCTGGATTGACCATCTCTAGACCCACAGCTGATTGAGACATAAGGGTGGACACTCTTGGGGCTGAGAGGTTTGGTGAGGTTGGGTGAGCAAACGCAGACCCTTTAAAGTAATACTGCGTGGTATCCATCCCATGGGTCCAAAATCTCCAGGTTCAAGGGCATCTTCCTACATCGAAAACATGCATGAGAAACCCAGAAGATGGTACACCGTGTGATCGGGAAAGGTTTCTAAAACGCACCTCATTTCTCATCTCCTTGTGCTCGGGTTGGCCATTACAGCCGCTTTACTAGCAATCTCCCTCCTTCGAGAATCAGCACCTTTAACCTCCTGTTCTGTACAGGTTGCAATTTGTCCTGAGGATGAACGGGAAGAGTGGGAACCAATGAGAGACTAGGTCTAGGTGTGGAGACAGGCACAGGTCACTCTATTTTCCCATCAGAAAGAAGAATTAACCACAGGCTCAGCCTGCCGCCCGGAAGCAGAACAGGGCCTGAAGCAATCCTGTGCTTTTGCGGCCAGCTCCCAAAAAAGCAAGTTGAAAAATCGAGCTCAGGGGCCCTGCAATTCACAAACCTGCAGAGTTATAAATGATAACTCTCGTCCACAAATATATTGAGGGAAGGCAACGAGGAGGATTTGAAAGCAAGGCAGAATTGCAGGAAACAGATTTCAGGAGGTAGAGTCGAATCGCCTTTAAAGCACAGGAAAAGCGGCAAAACCTCGACCATGATGCCCTTGGCCAAAAAGGGCGTATGCGTTTTTTCCTGAATATATTCAGGAAAAAACGCATACGCCCTTTTTGGCCAACCAAGCAACCTGGAAAGGCAAATCAGCGCTACAAAGAAGTCTCGCTTCCCATCGGTCAAAAGGGCCATGCTGAATAAAGTGTCAAAACCAGAAATGCAGGACAGGCCAAGGAGAAACGGGAGCCTTGCTACGGTGACGGGCGGGATGTAAATTGCGAACAGCCACTCTGGAGAAGTGTACGGTGTGTCCTGAAACATCAAAAAAACTCAGGTTAGAGAGCATAGGGCACTTCCACTCATGGGCGTATAAATTGGGAGAACTAAAAATCAGCAAGACACAGGCACCCCAAAGTTTAGGGCTGCTCTGTTGACAAGAACCTCCACTTCGTTACACCTTAAATATCCCAGGAAAGAGAAAAATGGATAAAGAAGCTGTGGTCCTTATGTACAATGGAATATCACTCAGCCATGAAATCAACGTACTAAGGCTAGTAGCAGCATGATGAGTGGATTTAGGTACGACGATTCTAAGTGAAATAAGTCACACAGAAAAAGACACTTATCATAAGATATCACTTATAGAGGGAATGTAAAAACCGCTACACTTGAACTGAATTACAAAACAGAACAGCGTCACACGTTTAGAAAACACACTATGGCTGTTTAACGGGAAAGGTGAGGTGGGGTGATGCATAAAACAAGGGTTTCAAATTAGCTCAGATACCGTTCCATAAACCCAATATGTAATAGACAAGACCTACTCCTTGCTCAGTGAACTGGACTCAACACCCCCTATTCACCGCCCAAGAAAATATCTGACTAGTAAGAATCTTCAACGCTATGTATTGATATCTCTCTGTAAGTGAGTCAAGTGGGTGTAAAGCGGCATAAACACAGCAGTGAAAAGCAGCTAAACCCCATTATAAAAATCAATTACTTTTAAAAACCCATGAAACAAAGACAGTGAAAGAGAGAGAAATTCTTACAAAATTCGTTCAGCGGCTGTGATGCCACCTGGACTGACCATCTCTAGACCCACAGCTGATTGAGACATAAGGGTGGACACTCTTGGGGCTGAGAGGTTTGGTGAGGTTGGGTGAGCAAACGCAGACCCTTTAAAGTAATACTGCGTGGTATCCATCCCATGGGTCCAAAATCTCCAGGTTCAAGGGCATCTTCCTAGATCGAAAACATGCATGAGAAACCCAGAAGATGGTACACCGTGTGATCGGGAAAGGTTTCTAAAACGCACCTCATTTCTCATCTCCTTGTGCTCGGGTTGGCCATTACAGCCGCTTTACTAGCAATCTCCCTCCTTCGAGAATCAGCACCTTTAACCTCCTGTTCTGTACAGGTTGCAATTTGTCCTGAGGATGAACGGGAAGAGTGGGAACCAATGAGAGACTAGGTCTAGGTGTGGAGACAGGCACAGGTCACTCTATTTTCCCATCAGAAAGAAGAATTAACCACAGGCTCAGCCTGCCGCCCGGAAGCAGAACAGGGCCTGAAGCAATCCTGTGCTTTTGCGGCCAGCTCCCAAAAAAACAAGTTGAAAAATCGAGCTCAGGGGCCCTGCAATTCACAAACCTGCAGAGTTATAAATGATAACTCTCGTCCACAAATATATTGAGGGAAGGCAACGAGGAGGATTTGAAAGCAAGGCAGAATTGCAGGAAACAGATTTCAGGAGGTAGAGTCGAATCGCCTTTAAAGCACAGGAAAAGCGGCAAAACCTCGACCATGATGCCCTTGGCCAAAAAGGGCGTATGCGTTTTTTCCTGAATATATTCAGGAAAAAACGCATACGCCCTTTTTGGCCAACCAAGCAACCTGGAAAGGCAAATCAGCGCTACAAAGAAGTCTCGCTTCCCATCGGTCAAAAGGGCCATGCTGAATAAAGTGTCAAAACCAGAAATGCAGGACAGGCCAAGGAGAAACGGGAGCCTTGCTACGGTGACGGGAGGGATGTAAATTGCCAACAGCCACTCTGGAGAAGTGTACGGTGTGTCCTGAAACATCTAAAAAACTCAGGTTAGAGAGCATAGGGCACTTCCACTCATGGGCGTATAAATTGGGAGAACTAAAAATCAGCAAGACACAGGCACCCCAAAGTTTAGGGCTGCTCTGTTGACAAGAACCTCCACTTCGTTACACCTTAAATATCCCAGGAAAGAGAAAAATGGATAAAGAAGCTGTGGTCCTTATGTACAATGGAATATCACTCAGCCATGAAATCAACGTACTAAGGCTAGTAGCAGCATGATGAGTGGATTTAGGTACGACGATTCTAAGTGAAATAAGTCACACAGAAAAAGACACTTATCATAAGATATCACTTATAGAGGGAATGTAAAAACCGCTACACTTGAACTGAATTACAAAACAGAACAGCGTCACACGTTTAGAAAACACACTATGGCTGTTTAACGGGAAAGGTGAGGTGGGGTGATGCATAAAACAAGGGTTTCAAATTAGCTCAGATACCGTTCCATAAACCCAATATGTAATAGACAAGACCTACTCCTTGCTCAGTGAACTGGACTCAACACCCCCTATTCACCGCCCAAGAAAATATCTGACTAGTAAGAATCTTCAACGCTATGTATTGATATCTCTCTGTAAGTGAGTCAAGTGGGTGTAAAGCGGCATAAACACAGCAGTGAAAAGCAGCTAAACCCCATTATAAAAATCAATTACTTTTAAAAACCCGTGAAACAAAGACAGTGAAAGAGAGAGAAATTCTTACAAAATTCGTTCAGCGGCTGTGATGCCACCTGGACTGACCATCTCTAGACCCACAGCTGATTGAGACATAAGGGTGGACACTCTTGGGGCTGAGAGGTTTGGTGAGGTTGGGTGAGCAAACGCAGACCCTTTAAAGTAATACTGCATTGTACCCATCCCATGTGTCTCAAATCTCTAGGTTCAAGGGCATCTTCCTACATCAAAAACATGCATGAGAAAGCCAGAAGTTGGTACACCGTGTGATCGGGAATGGTTTCTAAAACGCACCTCATTTCTCATCTCCTTGTGCTCGGGTTGGCCATTACAGCCGCTTTACTAGCAATCTCCCTCCTTCGAGAATCAGCACCTTCAACCTCCTGTTCCGTACAGGTTGCAATTTGTCCTGAGGATGAACGGGAAGAGGGGGAACCAGTGAGAGACTAGCTCTAGGTGTTGGGACAGGCACAGGTCACTCTATTTTCCCATCAGGAAGAAGAATTAACCACAGGCTCAGCCTGCCGCCCGGAAGCAGAACAGGGCCTGAAGCAATCCTGCGCTTTTGCGGCCAGCTCCCAAAAAAGCGAGTTGAAAAATCGAGCTCAGGGGCCCTGCAATTCACAAACCTGCAGAGTTATAAATGATAACTCTCGTCCACAAATATATTGAGGGAAGGCAACGAGGAGGATTTGAAAGCAAGGCAGAATTGCAGGAAAGAGATTTCAGGAGGTAGAGTCGAATCGCCTTTAAAGCACAGGAAAAGCGGCAAAACCTCGACAATGATGCCCTTGACCAAAAAGGGCGTATGCGTTTTTTCCTGAATATATTCAGGAAAAAACGCATACGCCCTTTTTGGCCAACCAAGCAACCTGGAAAGGCAAATCAGCGCTACAAAGAAGTCTCGCTTCCCATCGGTCAAAAGGGCCATGCTGAATAATGTGTCAAAACCAGAAATGCAGGACAGGCCATGGCGAAACGGGAGCCTTGCTACGCTGATGGGCGGGATGTAAATTGCCAACAGCCACTCTGGAGAAGTGTACGGTGTGTCCTGAAACCTCTAAAAAACTCAGCTTAGAGAGCATAGGGCACTTCCACTCATGGGCATATAAATTGGGAAAACTAAAAATCAGCAAGACACAGGCACCCCAAAGTTTAGGGCTGCTCTGTTGACAAGAACCTCCACTTCGTTACACCTTAAATATCCCAGGAAAGAGAAAAATGGATAAGGAAGTTGTGGTCCTTATGTACAATGGCATATCACTCAGCCATGAAATTAACGTCATAAAGCTAGTAGCAGCATGATGAGAGGATTTAGGTACGACGATTCTAAGTGAAATAAGTCACACAGAAAAAGACACTTATCATAAGATATCACTTAGAGAGGGAATGCAAAAACCGCTACACTTGAACGGAATTACAAAACAGAACAGTGTCACACGTTTAGAAGACACACTATGGCTGCTTAACGGGAAAGGTGAGGTGGGTGATGCATAAAACAAGGGTTTCAAATTAGCTCAGATACCGTTCCATAAACCCAATATGTAATAGACAAGACCTACTCCTTGCTCAGTGAACTGGACTCAACACCCCCTGTTCACCGCCCAAGAATATATCTGACTAGTAAGAATCTTAAAAGCAATGTATTGATATCCCTCTGTAAGTGAGTCAAGTGGGTGTAAAGCGGCATAAACACAGCAGTGAAAAGCAGCTAAACCCCATTATAAAAATCAATTACTTTTAAAAACCCGTGAAACAAAGACAGTGAAAGAGAGAGAAATTCTTACAAAATTCGTTCAGGGGCTGTGATGCCACCTGGATTGACCATCTCTAGACCCACAGCTGATTGAGACATAAGGGTGGACAGTCTTGGGGCTGAGAGGTTTGGTGAGGTTGGGTGAGCAAACGCAGACCCTTTAAAGTAATACTGCGTGGTATCCATACCATGGGTCCAAAATCTCCAGGTTCAAGGGCATCTTCCTACATCGAAAACATGCATGAGAAACCCAGAAGAAGGTACACCGTGTGATCGGGAAAGGTTTCTAAAACGCACCTCATTTCTCATCTCCTTGTGCTCGGGTTGGCCATTACAGCCGCTTTACTAGCAATCTCCCTCCGTGGAGAATCAGCACCTTTAACCTCCTGTTCCGTACAGGTTGCAATTTGTCCTGAGGATGAAAGGGAAGAGGGGGAACCAGTGAGAGACTAGCTCTAGGTGTTGGGACAGGCACAGGTCACTCTATTTTCCCATCAGGAAGAAGAATTAACCACAGGCTCAGCCTGCCGCCCGGAAGCAGAACAGGGCCTGAAGCAATCCTGCGCTTTTGCGGCCAGCTCCCAAAAAAGCGAGTTGAAAAATCGAGCTCAGGGGCACTGCAATTCACAAACCTGCAGAGTTATAAATGATAACTCTCGTCCACAAATATATTGAGGGAAGGCAACGAGGAGGATTTGAAAGCAAGGCAGAATTGCAGGAAACAGATTTCAGGAGGTAGAGTCGAATCGCCTTTAAAGCACAGGAAAAGCGGCAAAACCTCGACCATGATGCCCTTGGCCAAAAAGGGCGTATGCGTTTTTTCCTGAATATATTCAGGAAAAAACGCATACGCCCTTTTTGGCCAACCAAGCAACCTGGAAAGGCAAATCAGCGCTACAAAGAAGTCTCGCTTCCCATCGGTCAAAAGGGCCATGCTGAATAAAGTGTCAAAACCAGAAATGCAGGACAGGCCATGGAGAAACGGGAGCCTTGCTACGCTGATGGGCGGGATGTAAATTGCCAACAGCCACTCTGGAGAAGTGTACGGTGTGTCCTGAAACCTCTAAAAAACTCAGCTTAGAGAGCATAGGGCACTTCCACTCATGGGCATATAAATTGGGAAAACTAAAAATCAGCAAGACACAGGCACCCCAAAGTTTAGGGCTGCTCTGTTGACAAGAACCTCCACTTCGTTACACCTTAAATATCCCAGGAAAGAAAAAAATGGATAAAGAAGTTGTGGTCCTTATGTACAATGGAATATCACTCAGCCAGGAAATCAACGTCATAAGGCTAGTAGCAGCATGATGAGTGGATTTAGGTACGACGATTCTAAGTGAAATAAGTCAACCAGAAAACGACACTTATCATAAGATATCACTTATAGAGGGAATGTAAAAACCGCTACACTTGAACTGAATTACAAAACAGAACAGAGACACACGTTTACAAAACACACTATGGCTGCTTAACGGGAAAGGTGAGGTCGGGTGAGGCAGAAAACAAGGGTTTCAAATTAGCTCAGATACCGTTCCATAAACCCAATATGTAATAGACAAGACCTACTCCTTGCTCAGTGAACTGGACTCAACACCCCCTGTTCACCGCCCAAATATATATCTGACTAGTAAGAATCTTAAAACCAATGTATTGATATCCCTCTGTAAGTGAGTCAAGTGGGTGTAAAGCGGCATAAACACAGCAGTGAAAAGCAGCTAAACCCCATTATAAAAATCAATTACTTTTAAAAACCCGTGAAACAAAGACAGTGAAAGAGAGAGAAATTCTTACAAAATTCGTTCAGGGGCTGTGATGCCACCTGGATTGACCATCTCTAGACCCACAGCTGATTGAGACATAAGGGTGGACACTCTTGGGGCTGAGAGGTTTGGTGAGGTTGGGTGAGCAAACGCAGACCCTTTAAAGTAATACTGCGTGGTATCCATCCCATGGGTCCAAAATCTCCAGGTTCAAGGGCATCTTCCTACATCGAAAACATGCATGAGAAACCCAGAAGATGGTATACCGTGTGATCGGGAAAGGTTTCTAAAACGCACCTCATTTCTCATCTCCTTGTGCTCGGGTTGGCCATTACAGCCGCTTTACTAGCAATCTCCCTCCTTCGAGAATCAGCACCTTTAACCTCCTGTTCTGTACAGGTTGCAATTTGTCCTGAGGATGAACGGGAAGAGGGGGAACCAGTGAGAGACTAGCTCTAGGTGTTGGGACAGGCACAGGTCACTCTATTTTCCCATCAGGAAGAAGAATTAACCACAGGCTCAGCCTGCCGCCCGGAAGCAGAACAGGGCCTGAAGCAATCCTGCGCTTTTGCGGCCAGCTCCCAAAAAAGCGAGTTGAAAAATCGAGCTCAGGGGCACTGCAATTCACAAACCTGCAGAGTTATAAATGATAACTCTCGTCCACAAATATATTGAGGGAAGGCAACGAGGAGGATTTGAAAGCAAGGCAGAATTGCAGGAAACAGATTTCAGGAGGTAGATTCGAATCGCCTTTAAAGCACAGGAAAAGCGGCAAAACCTCGACCATGATGCCCTTGGCCAAAAAGGGCGTATGCGTTTTTTCCTGAATATATTCAGGAAAAAACGCATACGCCCTTTTTGGCCAACCAAGCAACCTGGAAAGGCAAATCAGCGCTACAAAGAAGTCTCGCTTCCCATCGGTCAAAAGGGCCATGCTGAATAAAGCGTCAAAACCAGAAATGCAGGACAGGCCATGGAGAAACGGGAGCCTTACTACACTGATGGGCGGGATGTAAATTGCCAACAGCCACTCTGGAGAAGTGTACGGTGTTTTCTGAAACATCTAAAAAACTCAGCATAGAGAGCATAAGGCACTTCCACTCATGGGCGTATAAATTGGGAAAACTAAAAATCAGCAAGACACAGGCACCCCAAAGTTTAGGGCTGCTCTGTTGACAAGAACCTCCACTTCGTTACACCTTAAATATCCCAGGAAAGAGAAAAATGGATAAGGAAGTTGTGGTCCTTATGTACAATGGCATATCACTCAGCCATGAAATTAACGTCATAAGGCTAGTAGCAGCATGATGAGAGGATTTAGGTACGACGATTCTAAGTGAAATAAGTCACACAGAAAAAGACACTTATCATAAGATATCACTTAGAGAGGGAATGTAAAAACCGCTACACTTGAACTGAATTACAAAACAGAACAGCGTCACACGTTTAGAAGACACACTATGGCTGCTTAACGGGAAAGGTGAGGTGGGTGATGCATAAAACAAGGGTTTCAAATTAGCTCAGATACCGTTCCATAAACCCAATATGTAATAGACAAGACCTACTCCTTGCTCAGTGAACTGGACTCAACACCCCCTGTTCATCGCCCAAGAATATATCTGACTAGTAAGAATCTTAAAACCAATGTATTGATATCCCTCTGTAAGTGAGTCAAGTGGGTGTAAAGCGGCATAAACACAGCAGTGAAAAGCAGCTAAACCCCATTATAAAAATCAATTACTTTTAAAAACCCGTGAAACAAAGACAGTGAAAGAGAGAGAAATTCTTACAAAATTCGTTCAGGGGCTGTGATGCCACCTGGATTGACCATCTCTAGACCCACAGCTGATTGAGACATAAGGGTGGACACTCTTGGGGCTGAGAGGTTTGGTGAGGTTAGGTGAGCAAACGCAGACCCTTTAAAGTAATACTGCGTGGTATCCATCCCATGGGTCCAAAATCTCCAGGTTCAAGGGCATCTTCCTACATCGAAAACATGCATGAGAAACCCAGAAGATGGTACACCGTGTGATCGGGAAAGGTTTCTAAAACGCACCTCATTTCTCATCTCCTTGTGCTCGGGTTGGCCATTACAGCCGCTTTACTAGCAATCTCCCTCCTTCGAGAATCAGCACCTTTAACCTCCTGTTCCGTATAGGTTGCAATTTGTCCTGAGGATGAACGGGAAGAGGGGGAACCAGTGAGAGACTAGCTCTAGGTGTTGGGACAGGCACAGGTCACTCTATTTTCCCATCAGGAAGAAGAATTAACCACAGGCTCAGCCTGCCGCCCGGAAGCAGAACAGGGCCTGAAGCAATCCTGCGCTTTTGCGGCCAGCTCCCAAAAAAGCGAGTTGAAAAATCGAGCTCAGGGGCACTGCAATTCACAAACCTGCAGAGTTATAAATGATAACTCTCGTCCACAAATATATTGAGGGAAGGCAACGAGGAGGATTTGAAAGCAAGGCAGAATTGCAGGAAACAGATTTCAGGAGGTAGAGTCGAATCGCCTTTAAAGCACAGGAAAAGCGGCAAAACCTCGACAATGATGCCCTTGACCAAAAAGGTCGTATGCGTTTTTTCCTGAATATATTCAGGAAAAAACGCATACGCCCTTTTTGGCCAACCAAGCAACCTGGAAAGGCAAATCAGCGCTACAAAGAAGTCTCGCTTCCCATCGGTCAAAAGGGCCATGCTGAATAAAGCGTCAAAACCAGAAATGCAGGACAGGCCATGGAGAAACGGGAGCCTTACTACGCTGATGGTCGGGATGTAAATTGCCAACAGCCACTCTGGAGAAGTGTACGGTATTTCCTGAAACATCTAAAAAACTCAGCATAGAGAGCATAAGGCACTTCCACTCATGGGCGTATAAATTGGGAAAACTAAAAATCAGCAAGACACAGGCACCCCAAAGTTTAGGGCTGCTCTGTTGACAAGAACCTCCACTTCGTTACACCTTAAATATCCCAGGAAAGAGAAAAATGGATAAGGAAGTTGTGGTCCTTATGTACAATGGCATATCACTCAGCCATGAAATTAACGTCATAAGGCTAGTAGCAACATGATGAGAGGATTTAGGTACGACGATTCTAAGTGAAATAAGTCACACAGAAAAAGACACTTATCATAAGATATCACTTAGAGAGGGAATGCAAAAACCGCTACACTTGAACGGAATTACAAAACAGAACAGCGTCACACGTTTAGAAGACACACTATGGCTGCTTAACGGGAAAGGTGAGGTGGGTGATGCATAAAACAAGGGTTTCAAATTAGCTCAGATACCGTTCCATAAACCCAATATGTAATAGACAAGATCTACTCCTTGCTCAGTGAACTGGACTCAACACCCCCTGTTCACCGCCCAAATATATATCTGACTAGTAAGAATCTTAAAACCAATGTATTGATATCCCTCTGTAAGTGAGTCAAGTGGGTGTAAAGCGGCATAAACACAGCAGTGAAAAGCAGCTAAACCCCATTATAAAAATCAATTACTTTTAAAAACCCGTGAAACAAAGACAGTGAAAGAGAGAGAAATTCTTACAAAATTCGTTCAGGGGCTGTGATGCCACCTGGATTGACCATCTCTAGACCCACAGCTGATTGAGACATAAGGGTGGACACTCTTGGGGCTGAGAGGTTTGGTGAGGTTGGGTGAGCAAACGCAGACCCTTTAAAGTAATACTGCGTGGTATCCATCCCATGGGTCCAAAATCTCCAGGTTCAAGGGCATCTTCCTACATCGAAAACATGCATGAGAAACCCAGAAGATGGTACACCGTGTGATCGGGAAAGGTTTCTAAAACGCACCTCATTTCTCATCTCCTTGTGCTCGGGTTGGCCATTACAGCCGCTTTACTAGCAATCTCCCTCCTTCGAGAATCAGCACCTTTAACCTCCTGTTCTGTACAGGTTGCAATTTGTCCTGAGGATGAACGGGAAGAGTGGGAACCAATGAGAGACTAGGTCTAGGTGTGGAGACAGGCACAGGTCACTCTATTTTCCCATCAGAAAGAAGAATTAACCACAGGCTCAGCCTGCCGCCCGGAAGCAGAACAGGGCCTGAAGCAATCCTGTGCTTTTGCGGCCAGCTCCCAAAAAAGCAAGTTGAAAAATCGAGCTCAGGGGCCCTGCAATTCACAAACCTGCAGAGTTATAAATGATAACTCTCGTCCACAAATATATTGAGGGAAGGCAACGAGGAGGATTTGAAAGCAAGGCAGAATTGCAGGAAACAGATTTCAGGAGGTAGAGTCGAATCGCCTTTAAAGCACAGGAAAAGCGGCAAAACCTCGACCATGATGCCCTTGGCCAAAAAGGGCGTATGCGTTTTTTCCTGAATATATTCAGGAAAAAACGCATACGCCCTTTTTGGCCAACCAAGCAACCTGGAAAGGCAAATCAGCGCTACAAAGAAGTCTCGCTTCCCATCGGTCAAAAGGGCCATGCTGAATAAAGTGTCAAAACCAGAAATGCAGGACAGGCCAAGGAGAAACGGGAGCCTTGCTACGGTGACGGGCGGGATGTAAATTGCCAACAGCCACTCTGGAGAAGTGTACGGTGTGTCCTGAAACATCTAAAAAACTCAGGTTAGAGAGCATAGGGCACTTCCACTCATGGGCGTATAAATTGGGAGAACTAAAAATCAGCAAGACACAGGCACCCCAAAGTTTAGGGCTGCTCTGTTGACAAGAACCTCCACTTCGTTACACCTTAAATATCCCAGGAAAGAGAAAAATGGATAAAGAAGCTGTGGTCCTTATGTACAATGGAATATCACTCAGCCATGAAATCAACGTACTAAGGCTAGTAGCAGCATGATGAGTGGATTTAGGTACGACGATTCTAAGTGAAATAAGTCACACAGAAAAAGACACTTATCATAAGATATCACTTATAGAGGGAATGTAAAAACCGCTACACTTGAACTGAATTACAAAACAGAACAGCGTCACACGTTTAGAAAACACACTATGGCTGTTTAACGGGAAAGGTGAGGTGGGGTGATGCATAAAACAAGGGTTTCAAATTAGCTCAGATACCGTTCCATAAACCCAATATGTAATAGACAAGACCTACTCCTTGCTCAGTGAACTGGACTCAACACCCCCTATTCACCGCCCAAGAAAATATCTGACTAGTAAGAATCTTCAACGCTATGTATTGATATCTCTCTGTAAGTGAGTCAAGTGGGTGTAAAGCGGCATAAACACAGCAGTGAAAAGCAGCTAAACCTCATTATAAAAATCAATTACTTTTAAAAACCCGTGAAACAAAGACAGTGAAAGAGAGAGAAATTCTTACAAAATTCGTTCAGCGGCTGTGATGCCACCTGGACTGACCATCTCTAGACCCACAGCTGATTGAGACATAAGGGTGGACACTCTTGGGGCTGAGAGGTTTGGTGAGGTTGGGTGAGCAAACGCAGACCCTTTAAAGTAATACTGCGTTGTACCCATCCCATGTGTCTCAAATCTCTAGGTTCAAGGGCATCTTCCTACATCAAAAACATGCATGAGAAAGCCAGAAGTTGGTACACCGTGTGATCGGGAAAGGTTTCTAAAACGCACCTCATTTCTCATCTCCTTGTGCTCGGGTTGGCCATTACAGCCGCTTTACTAGCAATCTCCCTCCTTCGAGAATCAGCACCTTCAACCTCCTGTTCCGTACAGGTTGCAATTTGTCCTGAGGATGAACGGGAAGAGGGGGAACCAGTGAGAGACTAGCTCTAGGTGTTGGGACAGGCACAGGTCACTCTATTTTCCCATCAGGAAGAAGAATTAACCACAGGCTCAGCCTGCCGCCCGGAAGCAGAACAGGGCCTGAAGCAATCCTGCGCTTTTGCGGCCAGCTCCCAAAAAAGCGAGTTGAAAAATCGAGCTCAGGGACCCTGCAATTCACAAACCTGCAGAGTTATAAATGATAACTCTCGTCCACAAATATATTGAGGGAAGGCAACGAAGAGGATTTGAAAGCAAGGCAGAATTGCAGGAAAGAGATTTCAGGAGGTAGAGTCGAATCGCCTTTAAAGCACAGGAAAAGCGGCAAAACCTCGACCATGATGCCCTTGACCAAAAAGGGCGTATGCGTTTTTTCCTGAATATATTCAGGAAAAAACGCATACGCCCTTTTTGGCCAACCAAGCAACCTGGAAAGGCAAATCAGCGCTACAAAGAAGTCTCGCTTCCCATCGGTCAAAAGGGCCATGCTGAATAAAGCGTCAAAACCAGAAATGCAGGACAGGCCATGGAGAAACGGGAACCTTACTACGCTGATGGGCGGGATGTAAATTGCCAACAGCCACTCTGGAGAAGTGTACGGTGTTTCCTGAAACATCTAAAAAACTCAGCATAGAGACCATAAGGCACTTCCACTCATGGGCGTATAAATTGGGAAAACTAAAAATCAGCAAGACACAGGCACCCCAAAGTTTAGGGCTGCTCTGTTGACAAGAACCTCCACTTCGTTACACCTTAAATATCCCAGGAAAGAGAAAAATGGATAAGGAAGTTGTGGTCCTTATGTACAATGACATATCACTCAGCCATGAAATTAACGTCCTAAGGCTAGTAGCAGCATGATGAGAGGATTTAGGTACGACGATTCTAAGTGAAATAAGTCACACAGAAAAAGACACTTATCATAAGATATCACTTAGAGAGGGAATGCAAAAACCGGTACACTTGAACTGAATTACAAAACAGAACAGCGTCACACGTTTAGAAGACACACTATGGCTGCTTAACGGGAAAGGTGAGGTGGGTGATGCATAAAACAAGGGTTTCAAATTAGCTCAGATACCGTTCCATAAACCCAATATGTAATAGACAAGACCTACTCCTTGCTCAGTGAACTGGACTCAACACCCCCTGTTCACCGCCCAAATATATATCTGACTAGTAAGAATCTTAAAACCAATGTATTGATATCCCTCTGTAAGTGAGTCAAGTGGGTGTAAAGCAGCATAAACACAGCAGTGAAAAGCAGCTAAACCCCATTATAAAAATCAATTACTTTTAAAAACCCGTGAAACAAAGACAGTGAAAGAGAGAGAAATTCTTACAAAATTCGTTCAGGGGCTGTGATGCCACCTGGATTGACCATATCTAGACCCACAGCTGATTGAGACATAAGGGTGGACACTCTTGGGGCTGAGAGGTTTGGTGAGGTTGGGTGAGCAAACACAGACCCTTTAAAGTAATACTGTGTGGTACCCATCTCATGGTTCCCAAATCTCCAGGTTCAAGGGCATCTTCCTACATCGAAAACATGCATGAGAAACCCAGAAGATGGTACACCGTGTGATCGGGAAAGGTTTCTAAAACTCACCTCATTTCTCATCTCCTTGTGCTCGGGTTCGCCATTCCAGCCGCGTTAGCAGCAATCTCCCTCCGTGGAGAATCAGCACCTTTAACCTCCTGTTCCGTACAGGTTGCAATTTGTCCTGAGGATGAACGGGAAGAGGGGGAACCAATGAGAGACTAGGTCTAGGTGTTGGGACAAGCACAGGTCACTCTATTTTCCCATCAGGAAGAAGAATTAACCACAGGCTCAGCCTGCCGCCCGGAACCAGAATAGGGCCTGAAGCAATCCTACGCTTTAGTGGCCAACTCCGAAGAAAGCGAGTTGAAAAATGGAGCTCAGGGGCACTGCAATTCACAGACCTGCAGAGTTAGAAATGATAACTCTCGTCCACAAATATATTGAGGGAAGGCAACGAAGAGGATTTGAAAGCAAGGCAGAATTGCAGGAAACAGATTTCAGGAGGTAGATTCGAATCGCCTTTAAAGCACAGGAAAAGCGGCAAAACCTCGACCATGATGCCCTTGGCCAAAAAGGGCGTATACGTTTTTTCCTGAATATATTCAGGAAAAAACGCATACGCCCTTTTTGGCCAACCAAGCAACCTGGAAAGGCAAATCAGCGCTACAAAGAAGTCTCGCTTCCCATCGGTCAAAACGGCCATGCTGAATAATGTGTCAAAACCAGAAATGCAGGACAGGCCATGGCGAAACGGGAGCCTTGCTACGCTGATGGGCGGGATGTAAATTGCCAACAGCCACTCTGGAGAAGTGTACGGTGTGTCCTGAAACCTCTAAAAAACTCAGCTTAGAGAGCATAGGGCACTTCCACTCATGGGCATATAAATTGGGAAAACTAAAAATCAGCAAGACACAGGCACCCCAAAGTTTAGGGCTGCTCTGTTGACAAGAACCTCCACTTCGTTACACCTTAAATATCCCAGGAAAGAGAAAAATGGATAAGGAAGTTGTGGTCCTTATGTACAATGGCATATCACTCAGCCATGAAATTAACGTCATAAGGCTAGTAGCAGCATGATGAGAGGATTTAGGTACGACGATTCTAAGTGAAATAAGTCACACAGAAAAAGACACTTATCATAAGATATCACTTAGAGAGGGAATGCAAAAACCGCTACACTTGAACGGAATTACAAAACAGAACAGCGTCACACGTTTAGAAAACACACTATGGCTGTTTAACGGGAAAGGTGAGGTGGGGTGATGCATAAAACAAGGGTTTCAAATTAGCTCAGATACCGTTCCATAAACCCAATATGTAATAGACAAGACCTACTCCTTGCTCAGTGAACTGGACTCAACACCCCCTATTCACCGCCCAAGAAAATATCTGACTAGTAAGAATCTTCAACGCTATGTATTGATATCTCTCTGTAAGTGAGTCAAGTGGGTGTAAAGCGGCATAAACACAGCAGTGAAAAGCAGCTAAACCCCATTATAAAAATCAATTACTTTTAAAAACCCATGAAACAAAGACAGTGAAAGAGAGAGAAATTCTTACAAAATTCGTTCAGCGGCTGTGATGCCACCTGGACTGACCATCTCTAGACCCACAGCTGATTGAGACATAAGGGTGGACACTCTTGGGGCTGAGAGGTTTGGTGAGGTTGGGTGAGCAAACGCAGACCCTTTAAAGTAATACTGCGTGGTATCCATCCCATGGGTCCAAAATCTCCAGGTTCAAGGGCATCTTCCTACATCGAAAACATGCATGAGAAACCCAGAAGATGGTACACCGTGTGATCGGGAAAGGTTTCTAAAACGCACCTCATTTCTCATCTCCTTGTGCTCGGGTTGGCCATTACAGCCGCTTTACTAGCAATCTCCCTCCTTCGAGAATCAGCACCTTTAACCTCCTGTTCTGTACAGGTTGCAATTTGTCCTGAGGATGAACGGGAAGAGTGGGAACCAATGAGAGACTAGGTCTAGGTGTGGAGACAGGCACAGGTCACTCTATTTTCCCATCAGAAAGAAGAATTAACCACAGGCTCAGCCTGCCGCCCGGAAGCAGAACAGGGCCTGAAGCAATCCTGTGCTTTTGCGGCCAGCTCCCAAAAAAGCAAGTTGAAAAATCGAGCTCAGGGGCCCTGCAATTCACAAACCTGCAGAGTTATAAATGATAACTCTCGTCCACAAATATATTGAGGGAAGGCAACGAGGAGGATTTGAAAGCAAGGCAGAATTGCAGGAAACAGATTTCAGGAGGTAGAGTCGAATCGCCTTTAAAGCACAGGAAAAGCGGCAAAACCTCGACCATGATGCCCTTGGCCAAAAAGGGCGTATGCGTTTTTTCCTGAATATATTCAGGAAAAAACGCAGACGCCCTTTTTGGCCAACCAAGCAACCTGGAAAGGCAAATCAGCGCTACAAAGAAGTCTCGCTTCCCATCGGTCAAAAGGGCCATGCTGAATAAAGTGTCAAAACCAGAAATGCAGGACAGGCCATGGAGAAACGGGAGCCTTGCTACGCTGATGGGCGGGATGTAAATTGCCAACAGCCACTCTGGAGAAGTGTACGGTGTGTCCTGAAACCTCTAAAAAACTCAGCTTAGAGAGCATAGGGCACTTCCACTCATGGGCATATAAATTGGGAAAACTAAAAATCAGCAAGACACAGGCACCCCAAAGTTTAGGGCTGCTCTGTTGACAAGAACCTCCACTTCGTTACACCTTAAATATCCCAGGAAAGAAAAAAATGGATAAAGAAGTTGTGGTCCTTATGTACAATGGAATATCACTCAGCCAGGAAATCAACGTCATAAGGCTAGTAGCAGCATGATGAGTGGATTTAGGTACGACGATTCTAAGTGAAATAAGTCAACCAGAAAACGACACTTATCATAAGATATCACTTATAGAGGGAATGTAAAAACCGCTACACTTGAACTGAATTACAAAACAGAACAGAGACACACGTTTACAAAACACACTATGGCTGCTTAACGGGAAAGGTGAGGTCGGGTGAGGCTGAAAACAAGGGTTTCAAATTAGCTCAGATACCGTTCCATAAACCCAATATGTAATAGACAAGACCTACTCCTTGCTCAGTGAACTGGACTCAACACCCCCTGTTCACCGCCCAAATATATATCTGACTAGTAAGAATCTTAAAACCAATGTATTGATATCCCTCTGTAAGTG
Organism: Balaenoptera borealis; assembly: GCF_965194805.1. Taxonomy (NCBI): domain Eukaryota; kingdom Metazoa; phylum Chordata; class Mammalia; order Artiodactyla; family Balaenopteridae; genus Balaenoptera; species Balaenoptera borealis. Next base: position 47,460 of record NW_028122553.1, on the reverse strand, counting down.
AGTCAAGTGGGTGTAAAGCGGCATAAACACAGCAGTGAAAAGCAGCTAAACCCCATTATAAAAATCAATTACTTTTAAAAACCCGTGAAACAAAGACAGTGAAAGAGAGAGAAATTCTTACAAAATTCGTTCAGGGGCTGTGATGCCACCTGGATTGACCATCTCTAGACCCACAGCTGATTGAGACATAAGGGTGGACACTCTTGGGGCTGAGAGGTTTGGTGAGGTTGGGTGAGCAAACGCAGACCCTTTAAAGTAATACTGCGTGGTATCCATCCCATGGGTCCAAAATCTCCAGGTTCAAGGGCATCTTCCTACATCGAAAACATGCATGAGAAACCCAGAAGATGGTATACCGTGTGATCGGGAAAGGTTTCTAAAACGCACCTCATTTCTCATCTCCTTGTGCTCGGGTTGGCCATTACAGCCGCTTTACTAGCAATCTCCCTCCTTCGAGAATCAGCACCTTTAACCTCCTGTTCCGTACAGGTTGCAATTTGTCCTGAGGATGAACGGGAAGAGGGGGAACCAGTGAGAGACTAGCTCTAGGTGTTGGGACAGGCACAGGTCACTCTATTTTCCCATCAGGAAGAAGAATTAACCACAGGCTCAGCCTGCCGCCCGGAAGCAGAACAGGGCCTGAAGCAATCCTGCGCTTTTGCGGCCAGCTCCCAAAAAAGCGAGTTGAAAAATCGAGCTCAGGGGCACTGCAATTCACAAACCTGCAGAGTTATAAATGATAACTCTCGTCCACAAATATATTGAGGGAAGGCAACGAGGAGGATTTGAAAGCAAGGCAGAATTGCAGGAAACAGATTTCAGGAGGTAGATTCGAATCGCCTTTAAAGCACAGGAAAAGCGGCAAAACCTCGACCATGATGCCCTTGGCCAAAAAGGGCGTATGCGTTTTTTCCTGAATATATTCAGGAAAAAACGCATACGCCCTTTTTGGCCAACCAAGCAACCTGGAAAGGCAAATCAGCGCTACAAAGAAGTCTCGCTTCCCATCGGTCAAAAGGGCCATGCTGAATAAAGCGTCAAAACCAGAAATGCAGGACAGGCCATGGAGAAACGGGAGCCTTACTACGCTGATGGGCGGGATGTAAATTGCCAACAGCCACTCTGGAGAAGTGTACGGTATTTCCTGAAACATCTAAAAAACTCAGCATAGAGAGCATAAGGCACTTCCACTCATGGGCGTATAAATTGGGAAAACTAAAAATCAGCAAGACACAGGCACCCCAAAGTTTAGGGCTGCTCTGTTGACAAGAACCTCCACTTCGTTACACCTTAAATATCCCAGGAAAGAGAAAAATGGATAAGGAAGTTGTGGTCCTTATGTACAATGGCATATCACTCAGCCATGAAATTAACGTCATAAGGCTAGTAGCAGCATGATGAGAGGATTTAGGTACGACGATTCTAAGTGAAATAAGTCACACAGAAAAAGACACTTATCATAAGATATCACTTAGAGAGGGAATGCAAAAACCGCTACACTTGAACGGAATTACAAAACAGAACAGCGTCACACGTTTAGAAGACACACTATGGCTGCTTAACGGGAAAGGTGAGGTGGGTGATGCATAAAACAAGGGTTTCAAATTAGCTCAGATACCGTTCCATAAACCCAATATGTAATAGACAAGATCTACTCCTTGCTCAGTGAACTGGACTCAACACCCCCTGTTCATCGCCCAAGAATATATCTGACTAGTAAGAATCTTAAAACCAATGTATTGATATCCCTCTGTAAGTGAGTCAAGTGGGTGTAAAGCGGCATAAACACAGCAGTGAAAAGCAGCTAAACCCCATTATAAAAATCAATTACTTTTAAAAACCCGTGAAACAAAGACAGTGAAAGAGAGAGAAATTCTTACAAAATTCGTTCAGGGGCTGTGATGCCACCTGGATTGACCATCTCTAGACCCACAGCTGATTGAGACATAAGGGTGGACACTCTTGGGGCTGAGAGGTTTGGTGAGGTTAGGTGAGCAAACGCAGACCCTTTAAAGTAATACTGCGTGGTATCCATCCCATGGGTCCAAAATCTCCAGGTTCAAGGGCATCTTCCTACATCGAAAACATGCATGAGAAACCCAGAAGATGGTACACCGTGTGATCGGGAAAGGTTTCTAAAACGCACCTCATTTCTCATCTCCTTGTGCTCGGGTTGGCCATTACAGCCGCTTTACTAGCAATCTCCCTCCTTCGAGAATCAGCACCTTTAACCTCCTGTTCCGTATAGGTTGCAATTTGTCCTGAGGATGAACGGGAAGAGGGGGAACCAGTGAGAGACTAGCTCTAGGTGTTGGGACAGGCACAGGTCACTCTATTTTCCCATCAGGAAGAAGAATTAACCACAGGCTCAGCCTGCCGCCCGGAAGCAGAACAGAGCCTGAAGCAATCCTGCACTTTTGCGGCCAGCTCCCAAGAAAGCGAGTTGAAAATTGGAGCTCAGGGGCACTGCAATTCACAAACCTGCAGAGTTATAAATGATAACTCTCGTCCCCAAATATATTGAGGGAAGGCAACGAAGAGGATTTGAAAGCAAGGCAGAATTGCAGGAAACAGATTTCAGGAGGTAGATTCGAATCGCCTTTAAAGCACAGGAAAAGCGGCAAAACCTCGACCATGATGCCCTTGGCCAAAAAGGGCGTATGCGTTTTTTCCTGAATATATTCAGGAAAAAACGCATACGCCCTTTTTGGCCAACCAAGCAACCTGGAAAGGCAAATCAGCGCTACAAAGAAGTCTCGCTTCCCATCGTTCAAAAGGGCCATGCTGAATAAAGTGTCAAAACCAGAAATGCAGGACAGGCCAAGGAGAAACGGGAGCCTTGCTACGGTGACGGGCGGGATGTAAATTGCGAACAGCCACTCTGGAGAAGTGTACGGTGTGTCCTGAAACATCTAAAAAACTCAGGTTAGAGAGCATAGGGCACTTCCACTCATGGGCGTATAAATTGGGAGAACTAAAAATCAGCAAGACACAGGCACCCCAAAGTTTAGGGCTGCTCTGTTGACAAGAACCTCCACTTCGTTACACCTTAAATATCCCAGGAAAGAGAAAAATGGATAAGGAAGTTGTGGTCCTTATGTACAATGGCATATCACTCAGCCATGAAATTAACGTCATAAGGCTAGTAGCAGCATGATGAGAGGATTTAGGTACGACGATTCTAAGTGAAATAAGTCACACAGAAAAAGACACTTATCATAAGATATCACTTAGAGAGGGAATGTAAAAACCGCTACACTTGAACTGAATTACAAAACAGAACAGCGTCACACGTTTAGAAAACACACTATGGCTGCTTAACGGGAAAGGTGAGGTGGGGTGATGCTTAAAACAAGGGTTTCAAATTAGCTCAGATACCGTTCCATAAACCCAATATGTAATAGACAAGACCTACTCCTTGCTCAGTGAACTGGACTCAACACCCCCTATTCACCGCCCAAGAAAATATCTGACTAGTAAGAATCTTAAAACCAATGTACTGATATCTCTCTGTAAATGAGTCAAGTGGGTGTAAAGCGGCATAAACACAGCAGTGAAAAGCAGCTAAACCCCATTATAAAAATCAATTACTTTTAAAATCCCGTGAAACAAAGACAGTGAAAGAGAGAGAAATTCTAACAAAATTCGTTCAGGGGCTGTGATGCCACCTGGATTGACCATCTCTAGACCCACAGCTGATTGAGACATAAGGGTGGACACTCTTGGGGCTGAGAGGTTTGGTGAGGTTGGGTGAGCAAACGCAGACCCTATAAAGTAATACTGCCTGGTACCCATCCCATGGGTCCCAAATCTCCAGGTTCAAGGGCATCTTCCTACATCGAAAACATGCATGAGAAAGCCAGAAGATGGTACACCGTGTGATCGGGAAAGGTTTCTAAAACGCACCTCATTTCTCATCTCCTTATGCTCGGGTTCTCCATTTCAGCCGCTTTACTAGCAATCTCCCTCCTTGGAGAATCAGCACCTTTAACCTCCTGTTCCGTATAGGTTGCAATTTGTCCTGAGGATGAACGGGAAGAGGGGGAACCAATGAGAGACTAGCTCTAGGTGTTGGGACAGGCACAGGTCACTCTATTTTCCCATCAGGAAGAAGAATTAACCACAGGCTCAGCCTGCCCCCCGGAACCACAATAGGGCCTGATGCAATCCTGCGCTTTTGCGGCCAGCTCCCAAGAAAGCGAGTTGAATAATGGAGCTCAGGGGCACTGCTTTCACAAACCTGCAGTTATAAATGATAACTCTCGTCCACATATATATTGAGGGAAGGCAACGAAGAGGATTTGAAAGCAAGGCAGAATTGCAGGAAACAGATTTCAGGGGGTAGATTCCAATCGCCTTTAAATCACATGAAAAGCGGCAAAACGTCGACAATGATGCCCTTGGCCAAAAAGTGCGTAGGCGTTTTTTTCCTGAATATATTCAGGAAAAAACGCCTACGCACTTTTTCGCCAACCAAGCAACCTGGACAGGCAAATCAGCGCTACAAAGAAGTCTCACTTCCCATCGGTCAAAAGGGCCATGCTGAATAAAGTGTCAAAACCAGAAATGCAGAAAATGTCATGGAGAAATGGGAGCCTTGCTACGCTGATGGGCAGGATGTAAACCGAGAACTGCCACTCTGGCGAAGTGCACGGTGTGTTGTGAGACATCTACAAAACACAGCTTAGAGAGCATAGGGCACTTCCCTTCGTGGGCGTATAAAATGGGAAAACTAAAAATCAGCAAGATACACGCACCCCAAATTTAGGGCTGCCCTGTTGACAAGAACCTCCACTTCAGTACACCTTAAATATGCCAGGATAGAGAAAAATGGATAAAGAAATTGTGGTACTTATGTATAATGGAATATCACTTAGCCATGAAATCAATATCATACGGCTAGTAGCAGCATGGTGAGTGGATCTAGGTACGATGTTTCTAAGTGAAATAAGTCACACAGAAAAAGACACTTATCATAAGATATCACTTATAGAGGGTAAGTAAAAATCGCTACAGATTACCTCATTACAGAACAGAACAGAGTCACACATTTAGAAAACACTGGATGGCTGCTTAACTGGAAAGGTGAGGTGGGGTGTGGCATAAAACAAGGGTTTGAAATTAGCACACATACCGTTCCATAAACCAAATATGTAACAGACAAGACCTACCCCTTGCTCAGTGAACTGGACTCAACACCCCCTATTCACCGCCCAAGAATATATCTGACTAGTAAGAATCTTAAAACCTATGTATTGATATCTCTCTGTAACTGAATCAAGTGGGTGTAAAGCGGCATAAACACAGCAGTGAAAATCAGCTAAACCCCATTATAAAAATAAATTACCAAAAGAACTCCAACAGAGACAGTGAAAGAGAGAGAAATTCGTACAAAGTTCGTTCAGGGGCAGTGAAGCAACCTGAATCGACCATATCTAGACCCACAGCTGGAATAGACATAAGGCTGGACACTCTTGGGGCTGAGAGGATTGGTGAGGTTGGGTGAGCAAACGCAGACCCTTTAAAGTAATACTGCATGGTACCCATTCTATGGGTCCCAAATCTCCAGGTTCAAGGGAATCTTCCTACAGCGGAAACATGCATGGGAAACCCAGTGGATGTTATACAGTGTGATCGAGAAAGGTTTCTGAAACGAACCTCATTTCTCATCTCCTTGTGCTCGGCTTCGCCATTCCAGCCGCTTTACTAACAATCTCCCCACTTGGAGAGTCAGCACGTTTAACCTCCTGTTTCGTACAGGTTGCAGTTTGTCCTGAGGATGAATGGGAAGAGGGGGAACCCATGAGAGGCTAGCTCTAGGTGTTGGGACAGGCACAGGTCACTCTAATTTCCATCAGGAAGAAGAATTAACCACAGGCTCAGCCTGCCCCACGGAACCAGAATAGGGCCTTAAGCAATCGTGCACTTTTGCGGCCAGCTTCCAAAAAAGCGAGTTGAAAAATGGAGCTCAGGGGCACTGCAATTCACAATCCTGTAGAGTTATAAATGGTAACTCTCGTCCAAAAATATACTGAAGGAAGGCAACGAAGAGGATTTGAAAGCAAGGCAGAATTGCAGGAAACTTATATAGTTTATATGTTAAGTGTTTATATACATTTAACATACATTAGCCTATTTAGGTTAGCCCCGTAATCCTAATGTTTCCATCCTTCCACCTTTCATTTTGGTTAACCATTAGTTTGTTTTATAAGTCTGTGAGTGTCTTTTTCTGTGGAAGTATGTTCATTGGTAGCAATCTTAGGATAACTTGTATAAATGATATCATAGGATATTTGTCATTCCCTTTTGACTTACTTTACCTAATATGATTATTTCTAGGCTCATTTTTAATCCTGAAAACGGCACTCTTCGTTTTCTTCCCGAGGCTACTATTCCATTCTGTACATATACCTCTTCTTCTTTGCCAGTTCATCTGTTTATGGACCTTTTTTTTGCTTCCATGTCTTGGCTATTTCAATATTGCTGCAGTGCACATTTGCCTGCCTCTGTCTTTCCGATTCTGGTGGTCTTAGATTATAGGCCCAAAACGTGCCCTCCCACGTCATCTGGTAGCTCAATTTTTACCTTTTAAAGCAGCTCCATTCAGTTTTTGTGAGTGCTGTTACCACTTTACATCCCACCAGCTGCTAGAAGGTACAAGGTTCTCTAAAACCCCTTCAGCATTTACAGTTTGTAGACGTTTTGCTGATGGTCCTTTGACTGGTGTGAGCTGAAACCTTTTTGGAGGCTGGATTTGAATGTGGCTAACAATTCCTTATACTGAGCTTTAGGCATGTCCTTTTTTTCTTTTCCTCTTTTTTTTTAGAGTGAGTACAACTTCTCTCTTCATATTGACTTCTTGAAAAATTTGTCATGTGTTGAATTTTCTTGCCTATTCCCTACCCCAGGGCATTTTTTGAGGGGAGGTGTCATTTACAGCCCTGCAGTCCTTGTGACTCTTAAGCAACCATTAGCACTGCGTTTAAAGCTGCTGTTGTGAGAAACAGCCACAAGGCGGCAGCATTATTACGTTCTCAACCCTTGTTACTAGGGCAACAGAGTCTTCCTGGAGGTAGTGTTCCGAGGTTGTATATTAGAGAGGAATGTGCGGGGACAAGCCCCCAGATTTCAGGGGGTAGATACGAATCGCCTTTAGAGCACATGAAAAGCGGCAAAACGTCGACAATGATGCACTTGGCCAAAAAGGGCGTATGCGTTTTTTCCTGAATATATTCAGGAAAAAACGCATACGCCCTTTTTGGCCAACCAAGCAAGCCGGAAAGGCAAATCAGCACTACAAATAAGTCTCACTTCCCATCCGTCCAAAGGCCATCCAAAACAGTGTAAAAACCAGAAGTGCAGGACAGGCCAGGGAGAAAAGGGAGCCTCGTTAGGCTGATGGGAGGGATGTAAATTGCCAACGGCCACTCTGGAGAAGTGCATGGTGTTTCCTAAAATATCTAAAAAGCACAGCTAGAGAGCGTAGGGCCCTTCCACTCGTGGGCGTATAAAATGGGAAAACTAAAAATCAACAAGACACAGGCACCCCAAACTTTAGGCCTACTCTGTTTACAAGAACCTCCAGTTCAGTACACCTTAAATATGCCAGGATAGAGAAAAATGGATAAAGAAGTGTGGTACTTAGGTACAATGGAATATCACTCACCCATGAAATCAATGTCATATGGCTACCAGCAGCATGATGAGTGGATTTAGGTACGACAATTCTAAGTGAAATAAGTCACACAGAAAAAGACACTTATCATAAGATATCACTTATAGAGGGAAAGTAAAAATCGCTACACATGACCTGATTACAAAACAGAACAGAGTCACACATTTAGAAAACACTGGATGGCTGCTTAACTGGAAAGGTGAGTTGGGGTGAGGCATAAAACAAGGGTTTGAAATTAGCACACATACCCTTCCATAAACCAAATATGTAACAGACAACACCTACCCCTTGCTCAGTGAACTGGACTCAACGCCCCCTATTCACCACACAAGAGTATATCGGACTAGTAAGAATCTTCAAACCTATGTATTGATATCTCTCTGTAAGTGAGTCAAGTGGGTGTAAAGCGGCATAAACACAGCAGTGAAAATCAGCTAAACCCCATTATAAAAATAGATTACAAAAAAACCCCCAACAAAGACAGTGAAAGAGAGAGAAATTCGTACAAAGTTCGTTCAGGGGCAGTGAAGCATCCTGGATCGACCATATCTAGACCCACAGCTGGATTAGACATAAGGCTGGACACTCTTGGGGCTGAGAGGATTGGTGAGGTTGGGTGAGCAAACGCCTACCCTTTAAAGTAACAGTGCGTGGTACCCATTCTATGGGTCCCAAATCTCCAGGTTCAAGGGAATCTTCTTACAGCGAAAAAATGCATGGGAAACCCAGTGGATGGTATACAGTGTGATCGGGAAAGGTTTCTGAAACGCACCTCATTCCTCATCTCCTGGTGCTCAGGTTCGCCATTCCAGCCGCGTTACTAGCAATCTCCCTCCTTGGAGAATCAGCACCTTTAACCTCCTGTGTCGTACACGTTGCAATTTGTCCTGAGGATGAACGGGAAGAGGGGGAACCAATGAGAGACTAGCTCTAGGTGTTGGGACAGGCACAGGTCACTCTATTTTCCCATCAGGAAGAAGAATTAACCACAGGCTCAGCCTGCCCCACGGAACCAGAATAGTGCCTGAAGCCATCCTGCCGGTTTGCGGCCAGCTCCCAAATAAGCGATTTGGAGAATGGAGCTCAGGAGCACGGCAATTCACAATTCTGCAGAGTTATAAATGATCACTCTCGTCTAAAATTGTATTGAGGTAAGGCAACGAAGAGGATCTCAAAGCAAGACAGAATTGAAGGAAACAGTTTTTCACAGATAGATTGGACTCGCCTTTAAAGCACATTGAAATTCCGCAGAACTTCGACAATGATGCAGTTGGCCAAAAAGGGCGTCTGCGTTCTTTCCTGAATAAATTTTGGAAAAAACGCAGATGCTCTTTTTGGCCACCTAAACAAGCGGGCAATGCAAATCAGCATTACAAAAATGTCTCACTTGGCATTGGTCAAAAGGCCCATGCTGAAAAAGTGTAAAACCCAGAAATGCAGGACAGGCCATGGAGAAAAGGCAGCCTTGTTTTGCTGATCGGCGGGATGTAAATTGACACCAGCCACTCTTGAGAAGTGTATGCTGTATCTTAAAACTTCTAAAAAACAGAGCTACAGAGCATACAGCACTTCCCCTCATGGGCGTATATCTTGGGAAAACCAAAAAATCGACAAGACACAGGCACCCCAAAGTTTAGGGCTGCTCTGTTTAGAAATGCCTCGATTTGGGTACAACTTACATGTCCTTGGAAGGAAAAAATGGATAAAGAAGATGTGGTACTTATGTACGATGGAATATTACTCAGCAATTAAATCAATGAAATAAGGCCAGTGGCATCAACTCGTGGAGACTGAGGTACGATCATTCTAAGTGACATAAGTCAGACATAAAAAGAGACTTATCATAAGGTATCACTTATAGATAGTATCTAAAAATGCCTTCACATGAACGCAATTACAAAACAGAAACGGAGTCACACATTTAGAAAACACACTTATGGCTGCTAAAGGAGAAAGGTGGGGCGGGGTGATGCATAAACCAGGAGGTTGAAATTAGCACAGATATGGTTCCATAAAGAAAATAGGTATTCGACAGGACCTACTCTATAGCTCAAAGAGCTGGACTCAGCACACTGTTGTCACCAGAAAAGGATATATAAGACTGGTAAGACTCTGCAAAAGAATTTACTGATGTCTCTCTTTAAGTGAATCAAGTGGATAGATGTAGAGCAGGAAGAAACACAGTATTGAAAATCAGCTATACCCCATTATAAAATTAAATAACAAGAACAAAATAAAGACAGTGAGAGAGAGAGAAATTCTTACAAAATTTGTTCAAGGGCTGTGATGCAACCTGGACTGACCATATCTAGACACAGAGCTGGATGGGACCTAAGGCTCTACACTCGTTGGTCTGAGAGGCTTCGTGAGGATGGGACAGCAAATGCAGCACTTTTAGAGTAATACTGCCTGGCCCCCATTCCATGGGTCCCATATCTCCAGGTGCAGGGGACCCTTCCTACAGCTAAAACATGCATGGCACATCCAGAGGATGGTACACCGTCTGATCGGGAAGAGTTTGGAAAAGTCACCTCATCTCCACGTCTCCTGGTATTCGGGTTCCCCAGCTCCTTTCCTTAGAGTCTCCCCACTTTGGGAAGGCAGCACACTCAACAGCCGGTTTTGCACGGCTTGGAATTTTCCGGTGAAGAAGGGGAATGGCGGGATGGAATGAGACACAAGCCTTAGATGTTTGGACAGGCATATGCCACTCTAGTTTCCTACCTGGAAGAAGAATTTCCCTATCCTTCAGGTGCCCCAGTAACTGGAATGGGTCTGTAGAAATCCTGCCCCTTTGTGTCTGCTTCCCTAAACAAGTTGAAAACCGGTGCTCAGGGGCACTGCAATTCACAAACATGCAGGGTTGTAATTGACACCTCTAATGGAGTCATTTCTTGAGCCAAGTATTCGTAAAGGCCTTGTAAGCAAGGCAGAATTGCAAGAAAGGGATTTCAAGGGGTAGTTTGCACTCGTCATTAAAGCACATGCAAAGCTGCTGAACATCGCCAATGATGCAGTTTGCCAAAAAGGCCGTATGCGTTATTCCTTAATCTATTCAGGAAAAACCCTTACTCCATTTTTGGCCAACAAAACAGGCGGGCAATGTAAATTAATACTACAAAGAGATATCACTTCGCACCAGTCAGAATGGCCAACCTCACAAACTGTAAAACCTGAAATGCAGGACAGGGCGTGGAGAAAAGGGAACCCTGACAAGCTGATGGTGGGAATGTAAATTGCTAACAGCCACTCTGGAGAAGTGGGTGGTGATTCCTTAAAAATCTAAAAACCAGAGCTTCAGAGCATATGGCGCTTCCACTCCTGGGCCTGTATCTTGGAAAAAACGTAAATTGACAGGACCCAGGCACTCTAAAATTTATCCAGCCCTGTTTACAAGAGCCTCTACTCGGAAGCTACCTAAAAGTCCTTGGAAGGAAGAACAGATAAAGAAATTATGGTAGATATGTACAATGGAATATTACTCAGCCATGAAGTGAATGAAATAAGGCCATTTAGGGCCACTCAGAAGGACCTACATACATTCATACTAAGTGTCATAAATCAGGCAATGAAAAATATCATATGATATTACTTATCGGTGGAATCTAAAAATTGATAGAAAGGTACTATCTTACAACACAGAAACAGAGTCCCAGACTTAGAACACAAACTTATGGTTACCAAACTGGAAAGGTGTGTTGGAGGCATAAATCATGAGGTTGGAGTTAGTATATACATATTTACAGAGAGAAAACTTGTAATCAACATGGACCTGCTGTAGAGCACTTGGAACTCTTCTCAACACCCTTTAGTAACCTCAATGGGAAAATAATTCTAAAAAGAATATATAGTTATCTCTGTATAAATGAATCATGTTGGTGTATGTCAAAAATGAACACAACATGATAAATCAACTATATACTCCATTATAAATTTAAAATTAAATTAAAGAAAAATGATCACTAAATTTGTTTAGTCACAGTGAACGTACTAGTGTCACATCCCTGGACACAGACACAATTTGGTCCCAAGGCTGGACTGTTGTGGGCCTGAGGACCTCGGGAGGATATGCCAGCTAATTCGCCCCCCTTGAACATGTAGTACCTGGTCCCCTCTGCATGGGATCACTATCTCCAGATCTAAGTGTGCCCTCATACTACTAAACCAACCCTCTGACACCCAAAGGATGGTGGACTCTCTGGGCTGGATGACACTTGGAAAATCACCTGCTCTCAACATATCCTGGTGTTTGGGTTCCGACCTCCCGACTCCTTCGTAAGGGTCATCCCACTCTACAAGACAGCACCCTCAACAGGTGATTTTGCAGGGGTTTATACTTGTTCGGGGGATGAAGGGTAAGGGGGAAGAAGGAATGGGACAGAAGCCCTTACATGTTTGGTCAGGCACATTCCACTCTAATTTAATACCCAAGAACAGGACTTGCCCTACATCTAAGGTTGTGTCAGTAACCAGAGAGGGACAGTAGAAATCCTGCCGCCTTCTGTTTCCCATAACAACAATTCTAAAACTGGACCTTATATGCACTTCATATTCACAATGCCTGGGGAGCTGTAAATGACAACAGCCCTCAAAAAATGTCTTGGGGTAGGAAATCGAAGTAGACTTCAAAACAAGGCAACCTTTCAATAACCCTTTTTCAAGGGATAAATCTTACTGACACTGTTCAAAAAAAAGCACATATGAAGATACTCACCATTGCTTTATGTTAGACAAATGCAAATCAGATGTACAAAGAAGTATCACCTGGAACCACTCAGAATAGCCATCGTCACAATGTCTACAAACAAGAAATGCTTCAGAGGGTGTGGAAAAAAGAGAAACCTACTACTTATTTTTTTTTTTTTAATCTGCGTTGGGTCTTCGTTGCTGCGCGCGGCTTTTCTATAGTTGCAGCAAGCGGGGGCTACTCATCGTTGTGGTACTAAGCCTTCTCTTTGTGGTGGCTTCTCTTGTTGTGGAGCACAAGCTGTAGGCACACAGGCTTCAGTAGTTGTGGCTCGTGGGCTCTAGAGCGCAGACTGAGTAGTTGTGGTGCACGGGCTTACTTGTTCTGTGGCATGTGAGATCTTCCCGGGCCAGGGCTCGAACCTGTGTCCCCTGAACTGGCAGGCAGATTCTTAACCACTGCGCCACCAATTCTATGCTATCGGTGGCAATGCCAATTGGTAACAGCCACTATGGAGCACAGAATGGAGGTTACCAGAGTAAGGGGAGGTGGGAGGGATAAATTGGAAATTGGGATTGACATATACACACCACTATATATAAAAGAGATAACAAATAAGGGCTTACTGTATAGCACAGGGAACTCTACTCAATACTCTGTAATGACCTGTATGGGAAAGGAATCCAAAAAGGATTGGATATATGTATAACTGCTTCACTGTGCTGTGCAGCAGAAAGTAACACAACATTGTAAATCAACTCTATTCCAAAAAAATTGAAATTGAAATGAAATGAAGTAAAATAAAATAAAATACAGCTACCAGATGATCCAGCAAGTTCACTCCTGTGTGCATATCTGGAGGAAAGCATAAATCGAAAAGACACATCTTCCCCAATGTTCACTGCAACACTCTTTACAATAGCGAAGACATGGAAGCAACCAAAATGTCCATCAACATATGAATATAGGTAAAGAATATGTGATACATATATATAATGGAATATGACTCAGCCATAAAATAGAAGAAAATAATGCCAGTTGCAGTAACATGGATGGACCTAGAGATGATTGTACTAAGTGAAGTAAGTCAGACAGAGTAAGACAAATATTGGATGATATCACTTCTAGGTGGAAGCTAAAAATTGATACAAATGAACTAACTTACAAAACAGAGGCAGACTCACAGACTTGGAAAACAAACTTATGGTTACCAAAGGGGAGAGGTGGGGGGTAGGGATAAATCAGGAGCTTGGGGTAAACATACGAATACTATTATATATAACAGATAAGCAACAAGGACCTACTGTATAGCACAGGGAGCTCTACTCAGTATTCTGGGAATACCGTTAACAGAAAAGAATCTGAAAAAGAATGAATATATGCATATGTGTAACTGAATCACTTGCTGTGCAGCTGAAATGAACACAACATTGAAAATCAACTATACTCCAATAAAATTTAAATTTCAAAATAAAGAAAATCACCTATATTTCAAAAGAAAAAAAAAAAAAAAAGAATTCCCATCTCTTTATATGGCTTGATAGCTTACTTTTTTAGTGCTCAATATTATCCCATTCCCAGAATATATTAATACTATATCATTTCATTCACCTATTGGAGGACACCTTAGTTTCATTCACATTTTGGCAATATTGAATTAGGTGCTATAAATATCCATATGCAGGTTTTCCTCTGGAAGTATGTTTTAAACTACTTTCATTAAATATCCATGAGAACACTTGACGGATTGTACAGTAATGGAATGCTCAATATTCTAGCAAGGGTCAATCAGACTACCAAAGTAGCTGTATTATTTTTCATTTCCACCAATGACAAATGACATTTCCTATTTTTCCACATCTCCTACAGAATTTGTTCTTGTCATTGTTCACATTTTAGCCATTCTAAGTGTTACATAGTGGTATGTAATTGTATTTTTAATTTGCTTTTTCATGGCAGCATGTAATCTGGATTATTCTTCTGTATACTTATATGCATAGTGTCTATTTTCTTTGGTGAGGTGTCCATAAAGTATATTGGTCCACATTTTATTTAGGTTGCTTTCTTTTTTTTCTACCCAATCTGTATTTGTTTTATTTATTTTCGTGCCTTATTGCATTAGCAAAGACTTGGAGTAAAATATGGAAAAGGAGTGATGAAAGGGGACATCCTTGCTTTTACCTAAACTTAGTGGAAAAGCTTCATGGTTTTGACCATTGATCATGACGTAAGATAAAAGTTTCCTGTAAATCTTTGTTATCAACTTGAGAAAGCTCCAGTCTATTTCTTTAACTGAGAGTTTTTATGAAGAATGGGTGTTAGATTTTTTCAAAGGTCTTCTGAATCTATTGATATGCTAATGATTGTCTTGAAGGTGTTGATATGATGGATATAATTATTTGATTCTAGAATGTTGAACCAGCCTTTCATACCTGGGATTATTTCCTCTCATTCATGATATAAAATTCTCTCAAAATATTGTTGGATTCGATTTGGTAATATTTTGTTGAGGATTTTTGCATTGATGTTCCTGAGAGATATTGGTCAGTTTTCTTTACTATTCATATGTTCTTCTAAGTTTGGATGTTGTGGATTTAGTGTCAGACATTCATTTGGGGAGATTCCCAGTCATTTTTAAAAAATATTTTCTGTTCTTTATTATCTTTATTCTCCTCCTGCTATACCCATTATGTATAGGTCACAGCATTTTTCATTGTTCCACAATTATTGATTACTCTGTTCTGTTGATTTCTTTCCTGCCCATTTTCTCTTTTCTTTTGAGATTTAAAGGTTTCTCCTGATATGTCTTCAAGCTCACAGACATTTCTCCTCAGCCAGCTCTTTGACTGCTAAAACAAAATACGAGAGACTTGGTATTTTACAAACAACAGAATATTTTTGTTTTCTCATAATTGCTGAGGCTGAAAAGTTCAAGAACAAGTAACCAGGGGCTTCCCTGGAGGTGCAGTGGTTAAGAATCTGCCTACCAATAAAGGGGACAAGGGTTCGAGCCCTGGTCCAGGGAGATCCCACATGCCATGGAACAACTAAGCCCGTGCACCACAAATACTGAGCCTGTGCTCTAGAGTCCACAGGCCACAACTACTGAGCCCGTGAGCCACAACTACTGAAACCCACACTCCTAGAGCCCGTGCTCCGCAACAAGAGAAGCCACTCAATCAGAAGCCCGCGCACCGCACCAAAGACCCAACACAGCCAAAAAATTAATTAATTAATTATCTAATTAATTATTTTTTAAAAAAAGAACAAGTTGCCAGCTGACTTAGTGTCTGGCGAGGGACCAATTTCTGGTTCATAATGTGGGTCTTCTCGCTCGGCAATGAAATCATAGAATGGGCATAAGGTCTTCTGTGTGCTACATTTATTAGGTCACTAATCCCATGTTTGAGGTCTCTGGCCTCATAACCTAATCACCTCCCAAAACCCCCACCTCCTAATACCATCAACATGGGAGCTGGGTTTCAAAATTTTAAAATTAGAGGAACAAAATATTTACACCATAACAGGGACCACAGAGTTAACTGATTTTTCCTTTCATGTTAAAGGTTTGCACATTTATATTTATTATATAATCCCAAAACCCTTGTTTTTTTTTTATAAGATTCTTTTTCCGTATACGCCAGTACAGACCACTGAGTAGAGTTCCCTGTGCTATAAAGCAGGTCTTTATCAATACTTATCTATTTTATATATAGTAGTGTGTATAAGTCAGTCCCAATCTCCCAATTTATCCCTTCCCCACTTATCCCTTGGTAACCATAAGTTTGTTTTCTATATCCATGATTCTATTTCTGTTGTGTAAGTAAGTTCATTTGTACCTTTTTTTTTCTTTTTTAGATTCCTCATATAAGCAGTATCATATGATATCTGTCTTTCTGTGTCTGACTTGCTTCACTCAGTATAACAATCTCTAGGTCCATCCATGTTGCTACAAAACCCTTAATTGTTAAGGATAACTCTCAATTTTTCCCAGTATCATCAGCAATTCTTTCTGGCAGACACGTGATAACACTTTTTAAACAGGGATATTGAGACCAAGGCTCCTGACCTGCAAACAAACAAAACATCATTCATATAGTGAAAACTTTGCAAATCAAAGGATGAAAGCACTTGGTCTAAATCCCTTTGCACCCACTGCTGACAGAGGGCAGAGGAGTTTGACTCACTAATCTTCCTTACGTGCACTTCTTCCTAATGGGGTATTCCATCTAAAACTTATAAGAAGCGGGGATGTATCATGGAACACACCAATCGCTACTACAGATTCTGAAGCAGCAAAAACAAACAAACAAACAAAAAAACCATGATGAATCCATCCAAAGGGTTCTGTCCACATTGTTACAATAGTTTCCCTCACACTGTGAACCCTTTTCAAACCCTATCACTTGAACCTATTTTTATTTTTTTCAACAAAAATAATGTTAATCTGCAGTCAGACACTCCAGTAATATTACACTATCCCTTGTGCAAGTATGTAGGGATTTGAGGAGCTATGGGAGGCCACCATGAGAGGTTGCCTAGAGTAATTAGGACATTTCATTTAATGTTGGTTCTTCTCCCTAAGATGTCTGCTATCCTCTTCTTTTTGTAGCTACTAGCATTGAGAAAGTGACCAAGATAAGGCCCTTCTCTTTTACTGCCCATGAATGCAACTGTGATTAACCCCACAGAACTTGGTGCTTCCAGAATCCCCTGAACCTACTGACCCTCCATGCATGGCATGACATAGATAAGGATGGTGATGTGTATCCTTGTATAGAGCATGTTATAAAATGTTTGACTCTTCCCTTCCTCATAATTCCAAAGAATAGTTTTCTTTGGATTTCTGCTTAATGCTGCTGGAGTTGGTACATAAGTTGAGGGAGGTATCAGGGCACACCAAAAGAGAGGGTAACTGCACAGAAAATACAAGCAGGTACATTTCTGTGTAGTTTCAAGCAGCTTATTTGCTATATCAACCATGGTGTCATGTCGACCCTTCCTCTTTCTACTAGTAGTACAACAAACATAGAGGATATTTAGGCTGCTTGTTTTATCCCCACCTCTCACAATTGATCTGCATTAACATATAGGACAATGAAGGGCCCTTTCTACCATCTTAACCAATATTTGAGAACTAGAAAATGTCCAGATTTTGGGGGGTTTATTTTCATATTCCCCAATCAGGCCTATGAAGGAATCTTACCTATTGTGTTTAATGAAGTCATATCTCTGACGGCATCCCATCATCAACAAAACTGGAAAGAAATTTGAAGGGTCTTCGATTTTACCATATTTGAAATAACAATATTTTAGCCTGACACGTTTTTGGATTTTAGAAAAAAATATTTTAAATGAGACAAAAAATCATTTTTATGACACAAAAAGACAGCAATAGTTTTATATTTTTATCTGTTCCACTTGCACACAAGTGTCTCATGGGGTTATGTAAAGCTCTCCTGTTGGGTGCTGTGCATGGTGCAAGTATGGATTAAAGCTTAGGAATCTTAAGCTTCAGTCACCTGAAACATTTAAATTAGGATGCAAACAATCCTGTCCAACATTTGAAAAGAACAAGACACTCTCTTTATTTTATTTGTTAGGTAATTAATCTGTCTTTTCCCCAAGGAGAGAAACAAGTGGCATCTTCCATCAATGTGTTGCACAAATATCTTTGAACAGAGAGTGCAAGCAGAGGCTGATACAGGATGTGAAAAAAAAAAAAAGAGAGAGACCCTTGTGGCATTTTCTCCTAACTTATTGCAATCTCCCATTTAAAATGTGGGAATAATCAATCTTCTGAGGAAAAAGGCCCAAGGAAGGTTTTTGCTTCTGTGGAATAATGGGATTGCTAAAGATTTCAGGAGGCAAGACGAATTAGTGAGAATGACCATGAGAAATCAGAGAAAAGTCAGATCCATGGATGAAGTGATGTTTACCACTGTGAATCAATGAGAAGTAGGAGCAAATGAAAAGAAAGCTGATACAACATTTTCTGAATAAATGTAACCTTTCAGCTGTCATAGAAAAATTAATACTCACTATGATACAACATATTTAGTTTAGAAAGTTAACTTAAATTTAAAGCTTAATAATTACATTTATTGAAGAAATGAAAACATATTTGTGGTTTAGAATAAATAATGTGTTCTGCTACAGGTAAGAAGACTACATAAATAAATAGAAATAAGACTAAATAAATAAAGAGGAAAATAACAAATTAGATGTTATTAACATTAAAAACTGGCACTCATCTAAAGAAAGAGAAGGAGAGACAGAAAGAGAGAAGAACTCATCTCAAGCATGTATTAAAAACTCCTAAATAAGAAGTCTTCAGATGTTAAAAAAAGGAAGTCTTCAATAAGAAGATAATAGAATAGCAAAATGGGGGAAATATACCAAAAGATATTTCAAAAAAGAGAGTACAGAATGTTAAGTAAACATATCAAAAGATGCTTGGCTTCTTAGTAGTCAATTAAACGCAAAAGCGTGATACCTGGAATTATCACTCACCAACCAGAAAGTTCAAATGAAAATGACAGGTATTATCAAGTTTGACAAGAATGTGTATAATCCTTGAATCTCATTCACTGCTGCTGAAGATGAAAAATCATACAAATGTTTTGAAAATATTTAGAAATATCTAAAAAGATAAACACAAGAAAGCTATGACTCGAAAATGTTACTACTACATGTATACTGAACAATAATTTATACACACACCACCAAAGCTCAAGTTCTAGAATTTATATACCAGTGCTGTTCTCAATAGACACAAACTGAAAATCACTCATATTGTAATACACATTGGAATAAATTAATTAATAGTTAAATATTTACATTATGGAATCCTATGCAACAGTGGCAATGCATGATCACAACAACAGGCAACCATATAGGCATATTCACAAACAACATAAAATAAAAAAAGCCCAATCCAAAAGTGATTTTACTGTGCCATAGCATTTATATAAAATACAAAATACAGGTAAAGTTATCTTTTTGTTAGATACCAGAACAATATTAAACCTTAAGGGGAGTCACTAGAATGGGACCAGGGGGCCTCTGAGTATCTGGCAATTTTCTGTGTCTTTATCTAGAAGCTATGTTTAGAGTGTATTCAGATGCTGAATTTTCTGAAATTTGTCATTTCCTTACAAACCATGCATGTTTTTCGTTGTTTTTTATACATAACAAAAACTAAAAAAGATAGACCAGGGAAGGTAATTGTATTAGCACTTTAATATCCATGCTTTTCAAGGTGGAAGTGAAAAGTATGAAATACTTGACATTGTGATTACTTCTTAAAACTAAGGTGAAAATTTGAGGTTAATAAATAAGACACACTTCTTCATATATAATCCTCAAAGAGGAGGGGTAGAAAGGAGTATTATTTTTTTTCTTTAATACAGAATCGTTAAGATAGAAAATAATGAAAACAGACTAGGTTTAAAAAAGAGCACACTGGACTTCCCTGGTGGCACAGTGGGTAAGAATTTGCCTGCCAATGCAGGGAACAGGGGTTCCATCCCTGGTCTGGGAAGATCCCACATGCCACAGAGCAACTAAGCCCGTGTGCCACAAGTACTGAGCCTGTGCTCTAGAGCCTGCAAGCGACAACTATTGAGCCTGCATGACACAACTACTGAAGCCCATGCACCTAGAGCCCATACTCCACAACAAGAGAAACCACCGCAAGGAGAAGCCCGTGCACCACAACGATGAGTAACCCCTGCTTCTCTAGTAACAACTGGAGAAACCCTGTGCAGCAACGAAGACCCAACACAACCAAAAATTTAAAAAAATAAATCTTTTGACTTCTGAGATGACTCACTCACGTGGCTGTAGGTAAGAGGCCTCAGTTCCTTGCCACATGGATCTCTCCTTAGGGCTGCTTGAGTGTCCTCATGACATGGCAGCTGGCTTACCCCA
Source organism: Balaenoptera borealis (assembly GCF_965194805.1). Classification (NCBI taxonomy): domain Eukaryota; kingdom Metazoa; phylum Chordata; class Mammalia; order Artiodactyla; family Balaenopteridae; genus Balaenoptera; species Balaenoptera borealis. The sequence goes on along the minus strand of NW_028122553.1, from coordinate 27,166 downwards.
GGATGAGTGATCTAGCAGAAACCAAAGCAGAAGCTGCAATGTCTTTTATAACTTTGGAAGCTGCACTTTGTCACTTCTGCAATTTCTTATTAGTTAAACAGTCAACCCTTTTCAAGTGCGAGGAGCCACACTGGTACATGGAGACTGGGAGATAATTAGGGGATAATTAGGTCCATCTTGGAGGCTGGCTACCAAAGTGGCTGACTAGCCAAAGTCTGAATTTTGTTTCCTTCACTTCTGGAGAGAAAATGGTCAGTGAACCTCATTGGTGGTCTTTGAGATGTACCAAAGCTACCTCTTGCTCTCACCCCCAGCTGTGTGGCTGACAGGGTCTTGGTGCTCCAGCCGGGTGTCAAGCCTGTGCCTCTGAGGTGGGAGAGCCGAGTTCAGGACATTGGTCTACCAGAGACCTCTGGCACCTTGTAATATCAAATGGCGAAAGCTCTCCCAGAGATACCCGTCTCAACGCTAAGACCCAGCTCCACTCAGAGACCAGCAAGATCCAGTGCTGGACATCCCATGCCAAACAACTAGCAAGACAGGAATGCAGGCCCACCCATTAGCAGAGAGGCTGCCGAAAATCACAATAAGGTCACAGACACCCCAAAACACACCACCAGATGCGGATCTGTCCACCAGAAAGACAAGATCCAGACACACCCACCAGAACACAGGCACCAGTCCCCTCCATCAGAAAGCCTACACAGCCCACTGAACCAACCTTAGCCACTGGGGGCAGACACCAAATACAACGGGAACTACGAATCTGCAGCCTCTGAAAAGGAGAGCCCAAACACAGTCCCCAAAGCCAAATGAGAAGACACAGAAACACACAGCAGATGAAGGAGCAAGGTTAAAACCCACCAGACCAAACAAATGTGGAGGAAATAGGCAGTCTACCTGAAAAAGAATTCAGAGTAATGATAGTAAAGATGATCCCAAATCTTGGAACTGGAATGGAGAATAGACAAGAAACGTTTAACAAGGACCTAGAAGAACTAAAGAGCAAACAAACAATGATGAACAACACAATAAATGGAATTAAAAATTCTCTAGAAGGAAACAATAGCAGAATAACTGAGGCAGAAGAATGGATAAATGACCTGGAAGATAAAATAGTGGAAATAACTACTGCAAAGCAAAATAAAGAAAAAAGAATGAAAAGAATTGAGGACAATCTGAGACATCTCTGGGAAAACATTAAACGCACCAACATTCGAATATAGGGGTCCCAGAAGTAGAAGAGAAAAAGAAAGACACTGAGAAAATATTTGAAGAGATTATAGTTGAAAACTTCCCTAATATGGGAAAGGAAATCGTTAATCAAGTCCAGGAAGCGCAGGGAGTCCCATACAAGATAAACCCAAGGAGAAACATGCCAAAACATATATTAATCAAACTATCAAAAATTAAATACAAAGAAAAAATATTAAAAGCAGCAAGGGAAAAACAACAAATAACATACAAGGGAATCCCCATAAGGTTAACAGCTGAACTTTCAGCAGAAACTCTGCAGGCCAGAAGGGACTGGCAGGACATATTTAAAGTAATGAAAGGGGAAAAGCTACAACCAAGATTACTCGACCCACCAAGGATCTCGTTCAGATTCGACAGAGAAATTAAAACCTTTACAGAGAAGCAAAAGCTAAGAGAATTCAGGACCACCAAACCCGCTTTACAACAAATGCTAAAGGAACTTCTCTAGGCAGGAAACACAAGAGAAGGAAAAGACCTACAATAAGAAACCCAAAACAATTAAGAAAATGGTAATAAGAACATACATATCAATAATTACCTTAAATGTAAATGGATTAAATGCTCCAACCAAAAGACATAGACTGGCTGAATGGATCCGAAAACACGACCGGTATGTATGTGGTCTACAAGAGACCCACTTCAGACATAGGGACACATACAGATGGAAAGTGAGGGGATGGAATAAGATATTCCATGCCAATGGAAATCAAAAGAAAGCTAGAGTAGCAATTCTCATATCAGACAAAAAAGATTTTAAAATAAAGACTATTACAGGGGACAAAGATGGACACTACATAATGATCAAGGGATCGATCCAAGAAGAAGATATAACAATTGTATATATTTAGGCACCCAACATAGGAGCACCTCAATACATAAGGCAAATGCTAACAGCCATAAAAGGGGAAATCGACAGTAACACAATCATAGTAGGGGACTTTAGCACCCCTCTTTCACCAACGAACAGATCATCCACAATGAAAATAAATAAGGAAACACAAGCTTTAAATGATACATTAAACAAGATGGACTTAATTGATATTTATAGGACATTCCATCCAGAAACAACAGAATACACTTTTTCTCAAGTGCTCCTGGAACATTCTCCAGGATAGATCATATCTTGGGTCACAAATCAAACCTTGGTAAATATAAGAAAATTGAAATCGTATCAAGTATCTTTTCCGACCACAATGCTATCAGACTAGATATCAATTACAGGAAAAAAATCTGTAAAAAATAGAAACACATGGGCGCTCAACAATACACTACTTAATAACCAAGACATCACTGAAGAAATCAAAAGGAAATAAAAAAATACCTAGAAACAAATGACAATGAAAACATGAAGACCCAAAACCTATGGGATGCAGCAAGAGCAGTTCTAAGAGAGAAGTTTATAGCAATACAATCCTACCTCAAGAAACAAGAAATATCTCAAATAAACAAGTTAACCTTACACCTAAAGCAATTAGAGAAAGAAAGAAAAAAAAAAAAAAAAAAAAAAAAAAACAAAGTCAGCAGAGGAAAGACATCATAAAGATCAGACCAGAAATAAATGAAAAAGAAATGAAGGAAACAACAGCAAAGATCAAAAAAAACTAAAAGCTGGTTCTTTGAGAAGATAAACAAAATTGATAAAGCATTAGCCAGACTCATCAAGAAAAAAAGGGAGACGACTCAAATCAATAGAATTACAAATGAAAAAGGAGAAGTGACAACTGACACTGCAGACATACAAAGGATCATGAGAGATTACTGCAAGCAACTATATGCCAATAAAATGGACAACCTGGAAGAAATGGACAAATGCTTAGAAAAGCACAACCTTCCAAGACTGAACCAGGAAGAAATAGAAACTACAAACAAACCAATCCCAAGCACTGAACTTGAGACTGTGATTAAAAATCTTCCAACAAACAAAAGCCCAGGACCAGATGGCTTCACAGGCAAATTCTATCAAACATTTAGAGAAGAGTTAACACCTATCCTTCTCAAACTCTTCCAAAATATAGCAGAGGGAGGAACTCTCCCAAACTTATTCTATGAGACCACCATCTCCCTGACACCAAAACCAGACAAAGATGTCACAAAGAAAGAAAACTACAGGTCAATATCACTGATGAACATAGCTGCAAAAATCCACTGCACAATACTAGCAAACAGAATCCAACAGCGCCTTAAAAGGATCATACACCATGATCAAGTGGGGTTTATCCCAGGGATGCAAGGATTCTTTAATACATGCAAATCAATGAGATACACCATATTAAAAAACTGAAGGATAAAAACCATATGGTCATCTCAATAGATGCAGAAAATGCTTTCGACAATATTAAACACCCATTTATCATAAAAACCCTCCAGAAAGTAGGCATAGAGGGAACTTTCCTCAACATAATAAAGGCCATATATGACAAACCCACAGCCAGCATCGTTCTCAATGGTGAAAAAGTGAAACCATTTCCACCAAGATCAGGAACAAGACAAGGTTGCCCACTCTCACCACTATTATTCCACACACTTTTGGAATTTTTAGCTACAGCAATCAGAGAAGAAAAAGAAATAAAAGGAATCCAAATCGGAAAAGAAGAAGTTAAGCTCTCACTGTTTGCAGATGACATGATACTATACATAGAGAATCCTAAAGATGCTACCAGAAACCTACTAGAGCTAATCAATGAACTGGTAAGGTTGCAGGATACAAAATTAATGTACAGATATCTCTTTCATTCCTATACACTAAAGATGAAAATTCTGAAAGAGAAATTAGGGAAACACTCCCATTTACCACTGCAACACAAAGAATAAAATACCTAGGAATAAACCTACCTAAGGAGACAAAAGACGTTTACTCAACAAACTATAAGACACTGATGAAAGAAATCAAAGATGACACAAACAGATACAGAGATATACCATGTTCTTGGATTGGAAGAATCAACATTGTGAAAATGACTCTACTACCCAACGCAATCTACAGATTCAATGCAATCCCTATGAAACCACCAATGGAATTTTTCAGAGAACTAGAACAAAAAAATTTCACAATTTGTATGGAAACACAAAAGACCCCGAACAGCCAAAGCAATCTTGAGAAGAAAAACAGAGCTGGAGGAATCAGGCTCCCTGACTTCAGACAATACTACAAAGCTACAGTAGTCAAGACAGTATGGTACTGGCACAAAAACAGAAATATAGAGCAATGGAACAGGAGAGAAAGCCCAGACATAAACCCATACACATATGGTCACCTTATTTTTGATAAAGGAGGCAAGAATATACAATGGAGAAATCACAGCCTCTTCAATAAGTGGTGTTGGGAAAACTGGACAGCTACATGTAAAAGAATGAAATTAGAATACTCCCTAACACCATACACAAAAATAAACTCAAAATGGATTAGAGACCTAAATATAAGACTGGACACTATAAAACTCTTAGAGGAAAACATAGGAAGAACACTCTTTGACATAAATCACAGCAAGATCTTTTTTGATCCACCTCCTAGAGTAATGGAAATAAAAAACAAAAATAAACAAGTGGGACCTAATGAAACTTCAAAGCTTTTGCACAGCAAAGGAAACCATAAACAAGACGAAAAGACAACCCTCAGAATGGGCGAAAATATTTGCAAATGAACCAACGGACAAAGGATTAATCTCCAAAATATATAAACAGCTCATTCAGCTCAATATTAAAGAAACAAACACCCCAATCCAAAAATGGGCAGAAGACCTAAATAGACATTTCTCCAAAGAAGACATACAGACGGCCACGAAGCACATGAAAAGATGCTCAACATCACTAATTATTAGAGAAATGCAAATCAAAACTACAATGAGGTATCACCTCACTCCTGTTAGAATGGGCATCATCAGAAAATCTACAAACAACAAATGCTGGAGAGGGTGTGGAGAAAAGGGAAACCTCTTGCACTGTTGGTGGGAATGTAAATGGACACAGCCACTATGGAGAACAATATGGAGGTTCCTTAAAAAACTAAAAATAGAATTACCATATGACCCAGCAATCCCACTACTGGGCATATACCCAGAGAAAACTGTAATTCAAAAAGACACATGCACCCGAATGTTCATTGCAGCACTATTTACAATAGCCAGGTCATGGAAGCAACCTAAATGCCCATCAACAGACGAATGGATAAAGAAGTTGTGGTACATATATACAATGGAATATTACTCAGCCATAAAAAGGAACGAAATTGAGTCATTTGTTGAGATGTGGATGGATCTAGAGACTGTCATACAGAGTGAAGTAAGTCAGAAAGAGAAAAACAAATATCGTATATTAATGCATGTATGTGGAACCTAGAAAAATGGTACAGATGAGCCAGTTTGCAGGGCAGAAGTTGAGACACAGATGTAGAGAATGAACATATGGACACCAAGGGGGGAAAAGTGCGGTGGGGTGGGGATGGTGGTGTGCTGAATTGGGCGATTGGGATGGACATGTATACACTGATGTGTATAAAATTGATGCCTAATAAGAACCTGCAGTATAAAAAAACAAACAAAACAACTAATACTAAACTTTCATTGGGTTATTTGTATGGAAATATGTTAATATAAATGTTTCAGACATTACATGAAATTTCTAAAAATCTTATATTTGTATTTGTATGGGAATATGTATGGATATATGTTAATATAAATGTTTCAGACATTACATGAAATTTCTAAAAATCTTATATGTTCTGGTATGATGTTATAAGTAATAATCCTAGTTATTACTTTAAAATGTATATCTCAGAAATAACTAATTTTCTTGTCAACTGCATTATTATGAACTTTCATCAAATCTTTAATCGTGGTCATTTTTAAGTCTTTTGTCATTTACAGACAGTTCTGGGTGTACTCTGATGATTTTGCAAATATGTTCCTATAAAAGGGTTACATCTTCAAGAAATTCATGGAAAAGACTCTGACAAGTACAGGTTTCTGGTAACTGACTGTACTGCTGAACTGAATGAATAAGCATTTTCAGAACTCTAATGAAAAACTGATGAACTCATAAAAGTGCTAACAAAAGATCAAGATGAAAAAAAAATTAATTACATGGGACTGAGTGAACTGATGAGGATGAGTATAATTTTTGTGACTTTCTGTCTGAATTAAAAAAAAAAAAATCCCACAAGGACTCAGAGGCAAAGAATATACAAATCAATTTTCACTGCAAAGTAAAGGAGCTGTTACAGTGGAGGATTACTGGATTGAATGTCAATATTATGACATAGTATGAGTGTGTTTCATGTTTGGTAATTGCAATCACAATTTCACAATTTGTATGGAAACACAAAAGACCCCGAACAGCCAAAGCAATCTTGAGAAGAAAAACAGAGCTGGAGGAATCAGGCTCCCTGACTTCAGACAATACTACAAAGCTACAGTAGTCAAGACAGTATGGTACTGGCACAAAGACAGAAATATAGAGCAGTGGAACAGGAGAGAAAGCCCAGACATAAACCCATACACATATGGTCACCTTATTTTTGATAAGGGAGGCAAGAATATACAATGGAGAAATCACAGCCTCTTCAATAAGTGGTGCTGGGAAAACTGGACAGCTACCGGTACAAGAATGAAATTAGAAGACTCCCTAACACCATACACAAAAATAAACTCAAAATGGATCAAAGACCTAAATGTAAGGCCAGACACTATCAAACTCTTAGAGGAAAACATAGGCAGAACACTCTATGACATCAATCACAGCAAGATCCTTTATGACCCACCTCCTAGAAAACGGAAATTAAAAAGAAACATAAACAAATGAGACCTAAGGAGACTTAAAAGCTTTTGCACAGCAAAGGAAAACGTAAACAAGACGAAAAGGCCACCCTCAGAATGGGAGAAAATATTTGCCAACGAAGCAGCTGACAAAGGATTAATCTCCAAACGTTACAAGCAGCCCATGCAGCTCAATATCAAAAAAAACAAAAACAAACAACCCAATCCATAAATGGGCAGAAGACCTAAATAGACATTTCTCCAAAGAAGATATACAGATTGCCAACAAACACATGAAAGAATGCTCAACATCACTGATCATTAGAGAAATGCAACTCGAAATTACAATGAGGTATCACCACACACAGGTAAGAATGGCCATCATCAAAAAAATCTACAAACAATAAATGCTGCAGAGGTGTGGAAAAAAGGGAACCCTCTTGCACCGTTGGTGGGAGTGTAAATTGATACAGCCACTATCGAGAACGGTATCGAGGTTCTTTAAAAAACTAAAAATAGAACTACCATATGACACAGCAATCCCACTACTGGGCATATACCTGGAGAAAACCATAATTCAAAAAGAGTCATGTTCCACAATGTTCACTGCAGCTCTATTTGCAATAGCCAGGACATGGAAGCAACCTAAGTGTCCATCAACTGATGAATGGGTAAAAAAGATGTTGCACATCTTCAATATAAAATGGAATATTACTCAGCCATAAAAAGAAATGAAATTGAGTTATTTGTAGTGAGATGGATGGACCTAGAGTCTGTCCTACAGAGTGAAGTAAGTCAGAAAGAGAAAAACAAATACTGTATGCTAACACATATATGTGGAATCTAAAAAGAAAAGGAAAAGAAACGGTTGGGAAGAACCTAGGGACAGGACAGGAATGAAGACGCAGACATAGAGAATGGACTTGAGGCCATGGGGAGGGGGAAGGGTAAGCTGGGACGAAGTGAGAGAGTGGCATGGACTTATATATACTACCAAATGTAAAATAGCTAGCTAGTAGGAAACAGCTGCATAGAAGAGGGAGATCAGCTCAGTGCTTTATGACCACTTAGAGGGGTGGGATAGGGAGGGAGGGAGGGAGACGCAACAGGGAGGAGATATGGGGATATATGGATATGTATATCTGATTCACTTTGTTCTAAAGCAGAGACTAACACACCATTGTAAAGCAATTATAGTCCAATAAAGATGTTAAAATTAAATACATAAATAAATGAATAATTTCTGCCCCCCCCCAAATTAAATCTTTTTTAAAAATAAATTAAAAAAAAGAGCACTCAATGACATGGAACGCTAAACCTAAGTATTTTCAGTACTATAGTAAATGTAAATGGATTAATATCTCCTATTAAAGTGTAATTTTTTATATTATGTGCAATTAAATTTTTTTCACAATATACAGGTAAAATAAAAGAATTACATTAGAAAGGAGAAAACATTCCATGTATTTAAAAACAATAAAACAATAAGCATAGAATATGCATCTTAGATTTAAGTAGTCTTTAAGTTCAGAACAATTTGTCATTATTGTAATTAGTATTATTATACCAATTTCTTTAAAACATTTCAATACTTGTTGTATTTGAAAAAAATACTTTAATATTTTTTCTTCTCTCTTTTGTGGTCTAATACATGGTAAGTATTTAGCTGCTAACATAACTTAAAAATATATTTTGTTTTTTTTACAGCCGAACAAAACTGAATCAAGAAGAAATAGATAACTTGAACATACTGATCACTAAAAGCAAAATAGAGGGCTTCCCTGGTGGCGCGGTGGTTGAGAATCTGCCTGCCAATGCAGGGGACATGGGTTCGAGCCCTGGTTTAGGAAGATCCCACATGCTGCAGAGCAACTGGGCCCGTGAGCCACAACTACTGAGCCTGAGCGTCTGGAGCCCGTGCTCCACAACAAGAGAGGTCACGATAGTGAGAGGCCCACGCACCGTGATGAAGAGTGGCCCCCACTCGCTGCAACTAGAGAAAGCCCTCGCACAGAAACGAAGACCCAACACAGCCAAAATAAATAAATAGAATTAAAAAAAACATAGAATCTGTAATTTAAAAAAACTCCCTAGCAACAGAAGTCCAGGATCAGATGGTTTCACAGGCAAATTCTACCAAATATAAAAAGCAGAACTTACACTGATTCTTCTCAAACTCTTCGAAAAGATTGAAGAGTAAGGAATACTTCCAAAGACATTCTATGAAGCCACTATCACGCTGATATCAAAAACAGATGGGGAGGGGGGACTTCCCTGGTGGCACAGTGGTTAAGAATCTGTCTGCCACTGCAGGGGACATAGGTTCGAGACCTGGTCTGGAAAGATCCCACGTGCCATGGAGCAACTAAGCCTGTGTGCCACAACTACTGAGCCTGCGCTCTACAGCCCACGAGCCACAACTACTGAGCCTGATAGCCACAACTGCTGAAGCCCACGCACCTAGAGCCCATGATCTGCAACAAAAGAAGCCACCACAATGAACAGCCTGCACACCACAACGAAGAGTAGCCCCTGCTCACCGCAACTAGAGAGAGCCCGAGCACAGCAACGAATGCCCAATGCATCCAAAAATAAAGAAAGAAAGAAATTTACTTAAAAAAAAACCAAATAAAACAGATGGGGACTTTTCTGGTGGTCCAGCAGTTAAGATTTCGCCTTCCAGTGCAGGGGGTGCGGGTTCGATCCCTGGTTTTGGAGCTAAGATCCCACGTGCCTCACAAACAAGAAACCAAAACATAAAACAGAAGCAATATTGGAACAAATTCAATAAAGACTTTTAAAAAACACACAGAGAAAGACACTACCAAAAAAGAAAACTGCAGGCCAATATCGTTGATAAATATAGATGCAAAAATTCTCAACTGAATATTAGAAAACCGAATCCAACAACACATAAGAGGATCATACACCATGACCAAATTTGATTCACCCCAGTGTCACAAAGCTGTTTCAACATATGCAAATCAATCAACATAACATGATACACCCCATCGACAAAGGAAAAACAAGAAACAAACGATCATCTCAATAGATGGCGAAAAAGCATTTGAAAAGCTTCAACATCCATTCATGGTAAAAACACTTACCAACGTGGGTACAGAGGAAACATATCTCAACATAATAAAAGCTATTTATGACAAACCCACAGCCAATATAATACTCAACGTTCATAAGCTGAAAGCCTTCCCGCTAAAATCTGGAACAAGACAAGGATGCCCACTCTCACGTCTTCTCTTCAACATAGTACTGGCAGTCCTAGCCACAACAATCAGACAAGAAAAAGAAATATAATCTAACCAAATTGGAAGGGAAGAGGTAAAGTTGTCATTATATGCAGATGACATGATAATATATATAAAGGAAACCCTAAAAATTCCACACAAACACTACTAGAACTGATAAACAAATTCAGCAAAGTAGCAGGATACAAGATTAACATATATAAATTGGTTGCATTTCCTGGTTTTTCTTTCTTTTTTTTTTAAATTTATTTTGGCTGCATTGGGTCTTCATTGCTGTGCACGGGCTTTCTCTAGTTGTGGCCAGTGGGGACTAGACTTTCTTGTGGTGTGCAGGCTTCTCGTTGCAGTGGCTTCTCTTGTTGTGGAGCACGGGCTCTAGGCATGCAGGCTTAAGTAGTTGTGGCACATGGGCTCAGTATTTGTGGCTCACTGGCTCTAGAGTGCAGGCTAAGTAGTTGTGGCACACAGGTTTAGTTGCTCTACGGCATGTGAGATCTTCCTGCATCAGGGCTCAAACCCGTGTCCCCTGTATTGGCAGGCGGATTCTCAACCACCGAGCCACCAGGGAAGTCCCTGGTTGCATTTCTTTACACTAACAATGAAATATCAGAAAGGAAATGTAAACAAGCAATCCTTTTTTTAATGGCATCAAAAAAATAAAATGCTTAGGAATAAACCTCACCAAGGAGGTGAAAGACTTATATACTGAGAACTACAAAACATTAGTAAAGGAAGCTGAAGATGATTCAAAGAAATGGAAAGACATCCCACGCTCTTGGATGGGAGGAATTCATACTGTTAAAATGGCTATACTACCCAAAGCAATCTACAGATTGAATGTGATCCCTATCAAATTACCCATGACATTTTCCCCAGAACTAGAACAAATAATCCTAAAATGTATCTGGAACCATAAAAAGTCAGAAATGTGAACACAATCCCCAGGAAAAAGAACAAAGCAGGAGGCATAACCCTCCTAAACTTCAGAAAATACTACAAAGTTACAGTAATCAAAGCCGCATGGTATTGGCACAGAAAGAGATACATGGATCAATGGAATAGAATAGAGAGCTAAGAAATAAACCCACACACCTATGGTCAATTAACCTTTGACAAAGGAGGCAAGAATATACAATGGGGAGAAGACAGTCTCTTCAGCAAGTGGTGTTTTGAAAGTTGGAGAGCCGTATGCAAATCAGTGAAGTCAGAACATACCCTCACACCATACACAAAAATAAACTCAAAACGGCTTATATGCTTAAATATAAGATAGGACACCTTATAACTCCTAGAAGAGAACATAAGCAAAACATTCTCTGACATAAGTCATACCAAAATTTTCCTAGGTAGTTCTCCCTAGGCAGTACAAATACAGTAAGTCACCTACATATGAACCTTCAAGTTGCAAACTTTCAAAGATGCAAACGTCCATTCGCATGTCCAATCATGTAAGTTAGTTCACGTGTCTGGCATACATTGTCACGTGCGTGCTTCCTCTATATGTGGTTGTGCTTTTGTGTACTTTACAGTACTGTATAGAGTACAGTAGTACAGTACCTTTATTTCAAGCCCCAGATGTCTGGAAGCAAGCGTAAAAGCAGAGGTGATGTAGCTGGTACTGTTAAGAAGCGCCAAGCGATAATGACGGAAACAAAAGTGAAAGTAATTGAGAGAGTGGAGCGAGGCAAAAAGATGTTAGACATCGCTCATTCTTATAACATGAATCATTCAATCATTGGCACGAATCTAAAGAACAAGGACAAGATCATGGAACATGTGAAGTCTGCTGTGCCGACGATGTTGACAAAATATCCAAGAAGCATGGAAAAGTGATGGAGGAGATGGAGAAACTTCTCAGTGTGCGGATGCAGGATCAACATCAGCACTGAGTCCTGCTCAACTTAACGCTGATTCAAGAGAAAGCTAAAAGCCTTTATGAAGACTTGAAGAAGAAACACGGCAAAGAATCAGAGGGCACATCTTTTAATGCCAGCCATGGCTGGTTTCATTGGTTCAAGGCTAGAGCCAGCCTTCACAATGTAAAAGTAAGTGGAGAGACAGCAAGTGCAGATAGGGTAGCTGTCCAGGAACTTCCAGAAACACTTTGAGATATTATTGATGATGGTGTGTATTTACCCAACCAGGTTTTTAATGTGGATGAGACACAACTGTACTGGAAGAGGATGCCAGACCGAAGTTACGTCAGTAAGGAGGAAAAGTTGATGCCGGGCTGTAAAGCAGCAAAGGATAGGCTAACTGTTGTTTGGTGGCAATGCTTCCAGTGAATTGAAGCTGAAACCTCTCTTAGTTTATCATTCATGGAACCCAAGAACCCTTAAAAACATAGCCAAGGGCTCTCTTCCTGTTGTGTGGAAGCGTAACCCCAAATCCCGGATTACACAGGCCATGTTCCAGGACTGGTTTTGCCACCACTTTATCCCAGATGTAGAGAAATATTGCTTGGAGGAGGACGTTCCAGCAAAACATTCTTTTGCTGCTCGACTATGCTCTAGGCCACCCCCCATTCATGGATGACTTTCATCCCAACGTCAAAGTACTGCATCTGTCACCAAATACTACGTTGCTCATCCAACCTATGGACCAGGGCGTTATAGCGACGTTCAAGAAATATTATTTATGTCACACTTTTTGTCAGGCAGTAAAGGTAAGTGACAAATCAGGAACAACCTAGGGACAACTTTGGGAGGACTATAACATCTACAAGACCATAAAAAAAACATTGACTTTGCATGGTGTGAGGGTATGGCGGTCACGATGAATGGGGTTTGGAAGAACCTTTGCCCACAGTTTGTTCATGATTTTTGTGGATTTGAGAAGGTAGATCAGAAGTCCGAAGAGGTCTTCAGCAACGTAGTGACCCTCAGCGAGAAGCTGGAGCTAGATCTGCAAGAGGACGATTTCGCTGAACTCCTTGCTGTGCAACATGAGGAGCTTACTGATGGAACTGGAGGCCCAGAGAAAGGATGAAGAGGGACAGGAGGAAGAAAAAGTAACTGAAGAACTGAAGAGATTCACGACACAGAAAATGGCAAGGGAATCTTCGTTATTTGAGGAAGCACTGTTAGTTTTTGAGGCACAGGACCCGAACCTAGAATGGGACCCAAAGGTGGCAGCGGCCATTCAGATTGCAATCCAGTGCTACCTTGTCATCTATGATGAGAAAAAAAGAGCTACTACCCAGACATCAATGGATCATTCTTTCAAGAGGGTAGATAGAATTAAATCCAGCAAGGAACCAGAACCTTTGCCATCAACGTCAGGTATGAGTGAAATTGCAGCTTGCTCTCTGTCTCCTGCTGCTGATAATCCTTCACCCCTACCATCTCCCACCTCCCCTCCCTCCTCCAATCAGTAACTCTGCTCGCCTGTTCCCTCGATGCCAGCCCGAGTATCCCAGCTGTTCTACTGTATTACTGTACTTTTCAAGTTACTGTACTGTAAGATTAAAAATGCTTTCTTTGTTTTTGTGCTTGTTTTTTATGTATTGTTTGCGTGAAAAGTATTATAAACCTATTACGGTACAATACCATATAGCCGACTGTGTAAGTTGGGTACCTAGGCGAACTTTGTTGGACTTACAAACAAATTGAACTTACAAACGCACTCTTGGAACAGAACTTGTTCATATGTAGGGGATTTACTGTAAAAGCAAAAAAGAAACAGGAACTAATCAAACTTATAAGCTTTTGCACAGCAAAGGAAACCATAATCACAATGAAAATACAACCTATGGACTGGGAGAAAATATTAGCAAATGATGAGACCGACAAGGGCTTCATTTCCAAACTATACAAACAGCTCATACAACCCAATAACAAAATAACAAATAACTCAATGGAAAAATGGGTAGAAGACCTAAATAAACATTTCTCCAAAGAAGACATACAGAGTGCCAATAGGCACATGAAAAGATGCTCATCATCACTAATTATTAGATAAACGCAAATCCAAATTACAATGAGGTATCACTTCACACTGATCAGAATGGCCATCATTTAAAAAAAAATCTACAATTAACAAATGCTGGAGTGGGTATGGAGAAAAGGGAACCCTTCTACACTGTCGGTGGCCATGTAAGTTGGTGCAGCCACTATGGAAAACAGTATGGAGGTTCCTCAAAAAAACTATAAAGAGAGTTGTCATATGATCTAGCAATCCCACTTGTGGACATATATCTAGACAAAACTATAATTCAAAAAGATACATGAAACCCTATGTTCATAGCAGCACTATTTATAATAGGCAAGACATGGAAACAACCTAAATGTTCATTGAAAAATGAATGTATAAAGAAGGTGTGGTATACGTATACAATAGATATTACTCAGACATAAAAAAGCATGAAATAATGCCATTTGCAGCAACATGGATGGACCTAGAGATAATGATACTAAGTGAAGTAAGTCAGAGAGAGAAAGACAAATACCATATAATATCACTTATATGTGGAATCGAAAACAGGACACAAATGAACATGTCAGTGAAACAGAAACAAACACACAGATATAGAAAAGAGACTTGTGGTTGCCAAGGAGAGAGTGAAGGAAAGATTGGGAGTTTTGGAATAGCAGAAGCAAACTATTCTACATACGATGGACAACCCACCACGACCTACTGTATAGCACAGGAAACTATATTCAATATCCTGTGATAAACCATAATGGAAAAGAATATATATAGATATATAGATACATAGATATAGATATATAGATATAGATAGATAGATAGATATAAAACTGAATCACTTTGCTGCACAGCAGAAATTAATACAACAATGTATAAAGGCTGCAGAGGGTGTGGAGAAAAGGGAACCCTCCTGAACTGTTGGTGGGAATGTAAACTGACACAGCCACTATGGAGAACAGTATGGAGATTCCTTAAAAGCTAAAAATAGAACTACCATATGACCCAGCAATCCCACTACTGGGCATATACCCGGAGAAAACCATAATTCAAAAAGATACATGTACCACAATGTTCACTGTAGCACTATTTACAATAGCCAGGACATAGAAGCAACCTAAATGTCCATCGACAGATGAATATATGAAGAAGATGTGGCACATCTATACAATGGAGTATTACTCAGCCATAAAAAGGAACAAAATTGAGTTATTTGCAGTGAGGTGGTTGGACCTAGAGTCTGTCATACAGAGTGAAGTAAGTCAGAAAGAGAAAAACCAATACCGTACGCTAACACATATATATGGAATCTAGAAAAATGGTACTGACGAACCTAGTGACAGGGCAGGAATAAAGACACAGAGGTAGAGAACGGACTTAAGGACACAGGGGGGGAAGGGGAGACAGGGACGTAGTGAGAGAGTAGCACTGACATATATACACTACCAAATGTAAAATAGCTAGTGGTAAGCTGCCGCATAGCACAGGGAGATCAGCTCGGTGCTTTATGTCCCCCAGAGGGGTGGGATAGGGAGTGTGGGAGGGAGGCTCCAGAGGGGGGGATATGGGGAATATATGTATACATATAGCTGAGTCACTTTGTTGTAAAGCAGAAACTAATACAGTGTTATAAGGTAAGTATACTCCAATAAACATGTATTTTAAAACCCCACAACATTGTAAATCAACTACACTTGAAAATATTTCTTAAGTGCAAACAATTTTCTGAATGTAAGTTTTACTGTGTGTGTGTACCACAGGTTCAATATATATGAATTATGTCAAATTGATTACATTGCTTTTCAAAATAAAGAATTTTTGATATTTTACATCAGCTTCATGTCATAAATGCAGAAAAACTATATTATTTTTTTCTAAAGTTCAGAAATAGCCATTTTGCTCATTCGGTATACTATAAACCATTAACTATTAAAAAGGGATTCGTGACCTCTTCCTTCCAAAGAAATATTTCTCCACTCACACAAGCTTAATAGAATGTTCCGCCATGAACTGACTTCCCACCTTAGAGACACGAGATTTGCATCCTGAAACCTCTTTCTTGCAAAAATGTCCAATTATCATCCTAGCATTACAGAAAAGAAATGCTTTTTTCCAGATCTCAAATTCCATACAACTTTAGTCAAGACATCATGTATGTTTTTTTCACACACACACAGACTGTATTTTATTTTTACAAGAGATAAATCAACTGACACCAAGCACTGTAAATGGATGACCACAAGAAAAGCAACAATGATTGCAATTACCAAACACGAAACACACTCATACTATGTCATAACATTGACATTCAGTCCAGTAATCCTCCACTGTAACAGCTCCTTTACTTTGCAGTGAAAGACATCATGTATTTTTAAATAATCAGCACTCACCTGAGGTCTTTAAAACTCAACATAAACATAATTTTGTGTTCTCTTTCATTTACTCTGGTTCTAAGTGGTCATTTCTAAACGAAAGTATTTAAGTATGTTAACGTCATCTTATAACATCATATTTCAAATGACTACCGTGTCTCCAAAGATGAAATATGAGGAACTCACAATTAGGCTCTCCAAAGTTTTGCTCTCTGAATGTGTATGACCCTTCTGCTGAACTCCACACTGTTCATTATTCTCTGAGAATATTCTTTTTCTTGTATGGCCATCTCACATGCTCTTTCATTTCATGAAGTTTTTTCCTACAATGTTATGCCTAGTTTATTTCTGAGAATATGCATTATTTCAGAATGATATTTATAGACACAAAGACTTCTCTATAATTCCGGGAGAGTTTCAAGAACTCCTTCTTCTTTTTTTTTTTTTTTTTAATACCTAGATTCTGAAGCTCTCCACAAAGCATTACTAAACTTGCATTTACATAAGTATCTACATATTAATCACACTTTAATGCATTCACAATTGTATTATGATTTATTGCTAATTTTGGAGCTGTCTTATTTACCACCCTCTTGGAAATCACTTTAATATTTGCACTTAGGACTTGAAAGAGAATGGATAAATAAAAACCTGAAGAATATGCAAATACAATTTATATATTTCTCATAAAATTAGGTGATTATCTAACCTTTATCCAGAAAAAAAGAAGAGCCCAGATACTCTGCAGGCATGATCCTCGAGAATGTGTGGTCTTCCAGCAGGAAAACATGCAGTAATCCATGTGGCAGAGTTTACCTGTGACCAGCTGGGGTTAGTGACCTATGCATTCCTTACATGCAACATATCAGGAGTGGAAAAAGGGAATTTGTCCGTTGTGGCAATAAGTATAATGAAGATTTGTAGCAGGTCATGCTCATATGTTCAACACAGGTACAATCAAAAGTTTGCTCAATTCTGGTAGATCTAAGTCTGTATCTGTTACCTTGTCTTTAACGAGGAAATGTCAGAACTGACTTACCAAAAAAAAAGTGTTTTGTTTGTTTGTTTGTTTTAATTAGAGTCACGGTGAGTAAGGCAGAGTTCAGAACAGCTAATGTGACTTAGTGATTCTCTCATCAGGAAATACAGTTTCTACTTCCCTGTTTATTCTCCACATCCTGTAGTAAGTAAAGTTTCAATGAAAGATAAATCTACAGCGTGAAAAGAAAAGAAAACTTACATGTGTTGATAAGGTCATTTTGACAGGTTTTACCACGTATGTCAGTGTTTCTGGGGATGGACACAAGCCAGAGCTCCCTACTCTGACATTTTCACTGCTGTCATTCCCCTTGATCCTCAATTTGAAAGTGGATAAAAATGTTTTCTATGCTTTCTTCTTTAAGAAATTAAATAAAGAATGCTTTCTAGACATGATCCTCTAATGATTTGCAGTCAGTGGTCATCAACAGAGGAAAAGCACAGAATCTCATCCCCACAGAAGGGTGACATTCAGTCAGGTAAGAAAATTCTCCCCGAAATCAGAGCTTCATCTTGAACATGCAATCAAAGGCTTTCACAGGTTCTTCATCACTCTGCACTCAGCCCTACCATAGGGGATTGGCTCTGAGAATCTCACATCAGATGACTGACAAACATGTCATAGTACACTGATCTGGTACCAGATCCTGCCTCTCTTAATGATCTCCCACAGGGACATTGGGATATTCTAGGATATTTCCTGGAGCCCTCTATTCTACACAGGTACACTTCCAAGTAGAAACAGAAGCTTGGATTCTCACTGGGACCCCTGCTCTGTCCAACCAACCTCCCTAGAAATATGATGTTCTAATCTCTCCTGATTAGAACATTTCAAGGTCTCTCCCTGTGCTAATTTAATAAAGGTAAAAGAGAAACAAGAAAGAGCAAACTATGCAGGGAGCAATATATAAGATTCCTTTACTTAACGTATTTATCTGATATACCCAAATACTGAGAAATATAGATTCGTTTCATAATGTTCAAGAAAAGAGGAGGAGGAACCTCCATGCCAACAGTATATATAAAATGGAATCAATATTGCATAAGCTCCAGCTTAAGCTTAGCTACGAGGTACTAACCCTTCTCATAAAGAAGCAATAGTTCTCCATCATTTGAAGCACACTGAGGACTCAGACAGCTCGACACTGAAGGTGTAGCCTCCTCACTCGAATTCTGTACCTGCATCACAGAGCAGTGAAATATTCCCAAAGAATTATTAAGGATGAGGGGGGGAGGCGAAATAAAAAAGATGAATCCATCGTCTGTCCTACCGTCTGTTCTGTTGGATATTACCACCATCTTGGCCCAATATGACCTTCCCACTTTTCTCTGGGTCTCCCTACTTTCCACCTCCATCCTCTCATTATATCTTACCTACACTTGGGAACGACTCTAGTTTTTCCACTTATCTTTATCAACAAGTAATCCAAATAGCAACTGTGTATATAACTCCTTAGAAACCTCAGGTCTGACTCAGTAATAATACATGACCTTCAAAGTCCAAAGTTTTCCTAATCCCCTTTATTATTATTATTTTTTTTTTCTAATTTCCATGT
Organism: Balaenoptera borealis; assembly: GCF_965194805.1. NCBI lineage: Eukaryota > Metazoa > Chordata > Mammalia > Artiodactyla > Balaenopteridae > Balaenoptera > Balaenoptera borealis. The sequence continues at coordinate 8,006 of NW_028122553.1, read as the reverse complement.
ACTTACACTCTTAAGACCTCCACTGTTCTCAGGTTCGTCTTCCCTGCAAAATCTGTCAACCTAGACATAGACTTAAGTACCACCCTCTAATTATCTCCTAGGGAATCCAGTTTTTAAAAAAGCCTCAGCAAGCCTTATGGACTTTATTAAAGACTCTTTAAGATAACCCATGGGAGATAGCAGCACACCCACAGATATCTATCTAATACACCCTCAGAGTAATTTCTTTTCTCTTTTATAAAGTCTCTTCTGGCCAATGAAGACTCTCAGCTCTTCTTCTTCAACATATGCAGTGTCTCACCCTTCTGATTACTCTCTGCTCTATCCCAGGTCCACTCCCTTTCCTGATATTACATTCTTTCCCAATTTTGTATGTTGGTAAAATCAAATAACATAAAATATAACATGTTAGTTATTATAAAGTGCACCGTTCAGTGATATTAAATGCATTCATATTATTGGGCGATCAACATCACCATTTATCTAATTCTTTTCTACGTTTTAAAACTGTAACTCCATATCCTTTAAATATAACTTTCCTTTTTGTTCCATAACCACCTGAAAAGCGTCATTACCCTCCCAATTTCTATGGTTTTGACTACACTAAGTACCCCCATATAATTGAAATAAGTAGTTGTATTGTTATGACTCACTAAAAGTCACAAAAATGGCATTTTTGGTAGCTAAATTTCCTCAAGATTCATCCATGTTGTAGCATATTCCTAGATCTTTTCCTTTTTAACACTGAATAATATTGTATTATATGGGTATACCACACTTTGCTTGTCCAGGAACTAGTGGATGAACACTTAGGTTGCTTTCATATTTTAGCTACTGTGATTATCACTGCTCTAAACACTGGAGTACAAATATTTCTTTAAGACCCTGATTTCAATACCTTTGGGTATACCTCATAGTAAAATTCCTGGATCATGTAGTAATTCTATTTTTCAATATCTGAAAAATTGCCATACTCTTTTGCAAAGCAGCTGTATCATTCTGCATTCCCTCTGACATAGCACAATGGTTCCAACTCCCTCACATCCTCACCAATAGTTGTTTTCTGCTTGTGTATGTGTGTGTGTGCTTGTGTGTATATGCATGCACACAAATATATAAACATGCATTTAGTGATATGGAGCATCTATTCAAGTGCTTAGTCATTTGTACATCTTTTTGAAGAACCATCTATTCAAGTCTTTTATCCATTTTTGAATCAGGGTGTTTGCCCTTTGTTTAGCTGTAGGAGTTCTCTGTATATGCTGAATAGAAATCTCTTGTCAGATAGATGGCTCTGAAATATTTTCTCCCATCTTGTGGGTTGCCATTTTATTCTGTTTACATTTCTTTGATACACATTTTTTTTTAACTTATGTACTGCAAATTGTTTATTTTTTTGTTAGCTGTACCTTTGTTGTTCCTTCGTTTCATATGGAGGAAAACACTGCCAAATCCAATATCATGAAGCTCTTGTCCTGTATCTTCTCCTAAGACTTTTTATATTATTAGGTCTTCTATTTAGTTTCTTGATACGTTTTCATTAATTTTTGCATATGATGTTAGGTAAGGGTCCATCTTCCTTCTTTTGCATGTTGCCCACAAGACTTCTCAGCACCATGTGTTGAAAATACTATCCTTTCTACTTTGAAAAGTCTTGGCAAATTGTCAAAAATCATTTGGCCATATATCAGGGTTTATTTCTGGGTGTTGTATTCTATTCTATTCTATTGGTCTTGAATAAGGGAGAAAAGAGTATAACCTATCCAGGTTGATGAAGAACATAAAGAAAGACCAGGACTGAGAATTAGGAGGGCAATATAAAACAGCAGGGAGTAAAAGACAGTGTGAGAGAAGATCTTGTATTTGCGAGTTCATGGAAATAGGATCATGCTAAAACCACTAAACGCCTGACTTTGAACAATACGGTAAATGTGCCAGCAAGAAACATAACACTTACCCATCTCTGGGAAATATAGTATGGGCATAAAGATACACTACACATAAATATATTAAAAAGGGAAGGGTTTTCATGGTGTGAGAATATTGTGGCATTTGAAATACAATTCACTTCTGTTCTACCATTGTCTCTAAAATTTATCAAAGTGTATATACAAGCAATTCCAATTCTGGTAATGTGCTTGACAGGTTTATATATGAACTTCAGTGGAGCAGTAAATGTACATTCATAGTAGGACTGTTCCCTAAACCAAAAAACAAAACACAAAAACTGCAAAGACTAGAGTTCACTTTGTCAACACACATACAGATGCAATGATGGTCAACGGTCCGAAAACAGAAGGTGAGCATGGGTGAAAGAGGTTAATCCCCAGGCTGGGGTGGGGTGCAGAGTTTGAGGGTAACACAAGTAGAAAAGGCTTTTGTCCTATCCTTGATTTTTGAGGTATGGAAATTCACAGGTCACTACCTTCATTTCAAACTGAATGAATGCACTATTCAATTTTTTTAAACAGGTGAAGTAAACATGAGTGATAATAAATTTCAAACTGTCGCTAATCAAATAAGATACTAAGAAAACTTAAATAATATGATTTAAGAATGAAGTAGAGAGATTGTCCAACATGGTAGCATTCAAAGACCCAGAGCTTGATGCCTCTCATGGGCACACCAAAGTCACAACTGTTTACAGAACAGCAATTGATGAAAAAGGCCGGGACCTACCATAAAAGATGTTTTACAGCTAAAGATATAAGGAAGGCACCTCGACAAGACAGAAAGGAAGGGCAAAATCTCAATAGAGTCAAGACCCATACCACCAAGTGGGTGGCCCACAAATGGGAGAATAATTACAATTTCAGAGGTGCTCCCAGGTAGCAAGGGGTATGAAGCCAACATCAGGCTCCCAAGCCCAGGGATCCTGTTGTGGAAAGAAGAGTTCCTAGAAAGTTGGGCTTTGAAGACCAGTAGTGCTTATTTTCCAGAGAGCCAGAGGGTTGTGGGAAATAGAGATTCCACTCTTAAAAGATGCTCACAAAATCCCACGTGATCTGAGAATCAGAACAGAAGCAGTCATTTGAAAGGATCCCGGGTCACACCTACCTCCTGATCTTGGAGAGTCTCCCAGAGAGGCATGAGGCAACTACAGCACAGCCTCAGGGACAGAGACACTGGCAGCAGCCATTCGGGGGAGCTCCTTCTACCTCGTGGATGCTGGTACCAGCAAGCATAATTTCAGAATCCTCCCTGTAGCTTATCAGCCTCAGGACCGAGCCCCACCCATTTCCACCAGACTACAGACACAAGTACTAGGATGCTGCAGGCCAAGCAACTAACTGAGCAGGGGCATAGCCCCATCCACCAGCAAACAGGCTGCCTTCAGATCCTCTCAGTGCACAGCTGCCCCTGGACATGGGTCCAGCCACCAAAAGCCCCAGGACCAGCCTCCACACCTCAGTGGACAGGCACCAGCCCCAGAGTCCCTGGCCCCTCTGACAAGTGAGCCTGCTCTGGCCTTGGAGTCAGCCTCACCATGGGCAGGTGGTAACTGCACAGGGACTGGATGGAGCTTGGACCTACCCAACAGCAAACCTGCTTTAGCAGTGGGATCAGCCTCATACACCAACAGGCACACACCAGCTCCAGGAATACCACAGCCCAGCAGCCTGTGTAACCAGGCCACTTAATTGCAGGCCAGAAGCAGCCATGGACTCAGCTGGGTCCTGACCCCGCCCATCAGAATGCCAACACAAGATTAGGGATACCCCCGGCCCTGCAGAGAGCTGTGTCAGGAACAGTGATCCAACACCAACTCTGTGGCTCCTGGGCCCTGCAGCCAGAACGCAGAACCTGTCTCTTCCTCCCAGTAGCCAGCATAGCCCCAGAACCAGTGACTGGGCACTAGGCCTGATATCACCTGGACTGCAATTCTACCCATAAGTGAACCAGCACCAGATTTGGTGTCCCCCAGAGTTGTGCAGCCAGCTGCCTTATGATTTAGTCTCACCAAGCAGCACAGACAGCCTCCATACAAGGCAGAGCCTGGCAAACAAGCAGTCTGGGGGCAGCCAAGCCTACCAGACTACCCACAGTAGTCAGCCCGCCACAGCAGAAGAGCCCAAGCAGCCCACATAGGGGGTACACCTAGAATATACAGCTCTAGTGACCAGGGGAGAGGGGGCTGCTGGGACCCATAGGACAGCTCCTACAAAAGGCCACTTCCCCAAGGTCAGGAAATGTAACGAACCTACTACACACATAGCAATAAAAACAGGAAGTTAAGAAAAATGAGGTGACACAGAAACACGATCCAAATGAAGGACCAAGATAAGAATTCAGAAGAAGATCTAAGTGAAGTGGAGATAGCCAATCTCCTCAACAAAGGGTTCAAGGTAATGACTGTAAAGATGATCAAAGAACTCAGGAGAAGAATGGACGACCAGAGCAAGAAGTTAGAATTTTTTTAAAAAGAGTTAGACCATTAAAGAACAACAAAACAGAGATGAGGAATACAATAACTGAAATGAAAAATACATTAAAGGAAACTACTGTAGACTAAATGTTACAGAGGAATGAATCAGAAAACTGAAGGACAGAGTACTGGCAATCACTGAAGATGAACGGTAAAACAATAGATTAAAATGAAATGAGGAAAGTTGAACAGACTTGTGAAACAACATCAAGTGTACTAATATTTGCATTATACTGGTCCCAGAAGCAAAAAGGAAAGACAAAGCAGTGTAGAACATACCTGAAGACATAAGAGTTGAAAACTTCCCTAACCTGGGAAAGAAAACAGACATCCAAGTCCAGTAAACACAGTAAGGCCAAAACAAGATCAACCCAAAGAGGACCACACCAAGACTCATTGTAATTAAAATGGAAAAAAAAAATAAAGATAAAAAGACACTATTAAAAGGAGCAAAGGAAAAGCAACAAGTTACAAACATGGGAAATTGCATAAAGTTATCTGCTGACTTTTCAGGATAACCTCTGCATGCCAGAAGGGAGTGGCATGGTATATTTAAAGTCATGAAAGGGAAAAGCCTATAAGCAAAAATACTCTACCCAGCAAGGCTCTCCTTCAGATTTGATGGTGAGATCTAAAGTTTTACAGAGAAGCAAAACTAAAAGAGCTCAGCATCGCCAAACCAGCTTTATGAGAAACCTCAAAGGGGTTTTTCTAAGTGAAAAAGAAAAGGTCACGATTGAAACATAAAAATTAGGAAAGGAAACTTACTAAAGGAAAAACCTCATTGGTTAAGGCAAATATTCAACAAAGGTAGTAAATCAACCATGGACACAGCTAATAGGAAGGATGAAAAAAAAACAGTAATAAAATCATCTATATTCACAATAAGAAGTTAAGGGACACACAAAACAGGTAGATGTAAAATATAAGGTCAAATTCAGTAACTGTGGGGGAGCAGAGTAACAATGCAGGGTTGTTAGTGTCCATGTGAAATTAAGAGCTCAGCAACTTAAATAATCACACACACACACACACACACACAAACAAAACTGAAAGAAATCCAAACATAATATTAAAGATAGTCCTCACATCACAGATGAAGGGAATAAAAGGGGAAGAAAGGAACACTGAAGAAATTAAAGAGGGATTCTAAAAATACCCAAGACAAATGAAAATGAACATACAATGATCCAAAATCTATGGGACACAGCCAACACAGTTCACAGGGGGAAGTTATAGTGATACAAGCTTATTCTTAGGAATCAAGAAAAATATCAAATAAACAACCTAACATTACACCTGAAGGAATTAGAAAAAGAAGAAAAAACAAAACTCAAAGTTGTCAGAGAGAAAAATTAAGAAAACTATACCATATGCAATGACATCAAAAAGAATAAGATACCTAGGAATAAACACACCTAAGCAGGTAAAAGACATGTGCTCAGAAATCTATCAGCCATTGGTGAAAGAAGTTGAAGACAACACAAAAAGATGGAAAAATATAGCATGTGCATCGACTGGAAGAATTAATACTGTTAAAATAACCATACTACCAAAGACAATCTACAGATTTAATGCAATCCCTATCAGAATACCAAAGCATTTTCACAGAACTTGAAAAAGTCATTTTAAAATTTGTATAGAAACACAAAGACCCCAAATAGCCAAACAATCTTGAGAAAGAACACAGCTGGAGGCATCACGCACCTTGACTTCAGACTATACTGCAAAGCGACAGTAATCAAAGAGAAAGGTACCAGAGCAAAAACAGACCCAAAGATCACTGGAATAGAATAGAGATCCCAGAAATAAGCCCACACACTTATATTTAATTGATTTATGACAAAGCAGGCAATATGGAGAAAAAACTGTCTCTTCAATAAGTGGTACTGGGAAAACTGGTCAGCTACATGGGAAAGAATAAAATTAGATTATTTTAGCACACCATATATAAAATAAATGCAAAACTGAATAAAGATCTAAACGTAGGACCAGAAACCATAAAACCCCTAGAGGAAAATATAGAACATTCTTCAACATAAATGATAGCAACAGTTTTAGGTTCAGTCTACTAAGGCAAATGAAACAAAAGCAAAAATAAACAAATGGGACTTCACTAAACTTAAAAGATTTTGCACAGCAAAGGAAACCAAAGGCAAAATGAAAAGACAACCTGCTGAGGGAGAGACAATATTTGCACATGATTAAGAGGTTAACATCAAAAAAGATGACCAAGCAAGGGTTCATACCTAAACTACAGAAACAGCACATACAACTCAATATCAAAAAAAAAAACACCCAAAATCTTTTTTAAAAAAATGAGAAGACCTAAATAGACATTTTTTCCAAGGAAAAACTACATATAGACAGTCAGAACTCACAAAGATGCTAAACATAGCTAATCGGCAGTAAAATGCAAATCAAAACTATGAGATATATCACCTCAGTCTTGTCAGAATGGCTGTCATCCAAAAGATCACAAATAACAAAGGTTAGTGAGGATGTGGAGAAAGGGAAACTCTTGTACACTCTTGATGTGAATGTGAAGTAGTGCAGCTACTGTGGAAAGCAGAATGGAGGTTCCACAAAAACCTAAAAATAGAACTACCATAATATCCAGCAATTCCACTGTTGGGTATATCAGAAGGAAACAAAAACACTATTTCAAAAAAAATAACTGCACACCAATGTTCATAACAGTGTTATTTGCCATAGCCAAGATATAGAGTCAAACTAAATGTTCATCAATAGCTTAGCGGATAAAAAAGATTTTTTATGATGACTTCAGCAAAAAATGACATTTTGCCATTTGCAAGAACATGGATGGATTTGGAGGGTATTATGCTTAGTAAAATAAGCCACAGAGAAAACAAGCATGGCATGTTATGAGAAAAAAAGCATGGTATGTTATGAGAAAACAAGCATGGTGTGTTATCACTTACACGTGGCATCTAAAAAAATTGAATACAACAACAACAAAAAAAACAGACTCACAGATTAAAGAACAGACTAGTGGTTACCAGCAGGGAGAGATAGGGTGGAGGGGCAAAATAGTGGTAGGAGATTTTGAGGTACAATCCACTATGTATAAAATCAATAATCTACAGTGATGTACTGTATAGCATGGGGAATATAGCCACTCTTTTATAATAACTACAAATGGAGAAGAACCTAAACATTTATGAATCACTATGCTGTACCTCTGAAACTAATATAATAATGTAAATTAACTATAGATCAATAAAATATAAAGTAAGAAACAATAAAGGGGAGACACAGATTATTAGATAGAAATCAATTAAATAAACACAAGTTTTGGAAATCAAGGAATTAAAAAACAACACGTAAGACACAACATTGGCATTTAAAGTGTACAATCTATTCATTTAAAAGAAATCATTTAAGTGGTAAAAAATGGTACCCATTCTCACAATTTTGTATATCTAGGATAAATTATTATCTACAAAAATATGTTACAAATATTCACTCAAAAAGAAAGAGAAAATTGGGATAAACCCATTTTAGTATCCAAATTTAATATCAAAGTCTCTATGCAAAATTGATTTGAATAAGCTCTGTT
>NW_028122554.1:0-96910 GCF_965194805.1 Balaenoptera borealis | reverse complement strand
AGTGTAGCATGTGTCAGAAATTCACTCCTTTTTAAGGCTGAATAATATTCTATTGTATGTATGTATCACATTGTATTGATCCATTCATCAGGTGGTAGACATCTGGATTGTTCTCACCCTTTGGCTATTGTTAATAATGCTGCTATGAACCTGGGTGTTCAAAATCTGTTCAAATCCCTGCTTTCGATTCTTTTGGGTATATACTTAGAAGAAGAATTGCTAGATCATATAGTAATTCTATGTTTCATTTTTTGAGGAACCACTACACTGTTTTCCACGGTGGCTATACCATTTTACATTCCCATCAGCAATACACGAGAGTTCCAATTTCACCATATCCTGCCAACCCTTGCTCTTTTTTTATTTCATAAAAGCCATCCTAATGGGTATGAAGTGGTATCTCTTTGTAGTTTGTATTTACATTTCCTTCATGACTAATGAAGTAAAACATCTTTTCACGTTCTTTTTGGCCATCTGTATCTTTCCTGGAGAAATGTCTCTTCAGATTCTGTACTCATTTAAAAATTAGATTGCTTTTTGCTGTTGTTGAACTGTAAGAGTTCTTCATATATTATGGATAGTCATCTCTCATCAGATATATGAATTGCAAATGTTTTTCCCAATTCTGTGTGCAACCTTTTTACTATGTTGATGGTGTTTTTTTTTTTTTTTTTTTTGGTGCACACAAGTTTTAAATTTTAATCAAGTCAAATTTATTTTTTATGAAAACTTCTTTAACCTATCTGATCACCAAGTCATGAATAAAATGACAGCTCTTTAGTCAAAAAGACAAAAAAATACAATTGTTTTTTCTTTTCATGCCTTTCATTCCAAAATTAACTTTTGGCATTTTTTTTCCCACCTTGTAACTAAATTTGCTATTTAGATGAGTGTTGTGTCAAACTGACTTCAAAGTTCACCACTGATCACTTTCAGCATTGCTTCATTTCTCTGTAATGAATTCTTCATTTTGATTCATCTCTTCAGCTGGGTGAGTCTTCAAGTGAATTTTTCAAGAAGGTACAGAGGTTGAATATACTTTCTAGCTGCTGTGTACTTGTGAAAATGTCTTTTCATTGTCATAGTGCTTAATGAAAATGCACTGGGTCCATAAATCCTTGAATTATATAATTTCCCCAATAAATACAGATTTGGTTCCATTATTTTTACATTTAGTACTTTAAATAAGCCTGATATCAGACTAAATTTTCTTCTCTTAACTTTTTTTTTTAAATTGTTTATTTATGGGATTTTCTTCTATTTATTTTGACTCAAAAATCTTTTTCTGATATGTGTCTCAGTCTCTGATTTTTCCCTGGATTTTTATGGCAACTTTCAATCTGCATACAGTGTTCCCCTTTTCAGGAGGAGGATGTTTTATTCAATTAAGTGTTTGAATATTACTTTCTTCCTCAGCTGCAGATATAATTCTTGGTTTGGTTTACTTAGCTATGTTTCTTATGTCTCTCATCATCTTTCACAGCATTTTCATTTTCTTCTCCTTTTTCCTCTGTAATTTTGCAGACTCTCAGATTTGTCCTCATCACTAATTTAACTTCCTTCATGTTAATTCCACCCTTTCTTGCCTGCAAAATGTATTTTAAATCTGTTACCAAATCTTTACAGTTTTAGGCAGTCTTTTCCTTCATATGTTCATTCCTGCCCACCCCCCCCACACACACACACACACTTTTTTTCTAAATTGAGACAAAACATGAAATTCACCATTTAAGGGTTCTGCCGCGGAGACACGTGAAGGTCGGTGACTTGGTGCGGAGTTTGTCTCGGCACGCGTGGCCGCGCTGGGATGGCGTCCTCCTCGTCTTCCTCCGCAGCGGGTTTGGGCTCGGTCGACCCGCAGCTGCAGCATTGCACGGAGGTAGAGACTCAGAAGCAGCGCTTCCAGCAGCTGGTGCACCAGATGACGGAACTTTGTTGGGAAATGTGCATGGACAAGCCTGGGCCAAAGTTGGACAGTCGGGCTGAGGCTTGTTTTGTGAACTGCGTTGAGCGCTTCATTGATACAAGCCAATTCATCTAGAATCGACTGGAACAGACCCAGAAATCCAAGCCAGTCTTCTCAGAAAGCCTTTCTGACTGACCTGAGTATTACCTCTCTGGAAAAGGAAGGTAGTTCAAGAAATGAAGAGCAGTTGATGGGATGGTTGAAGAAAAGGCTGTGGGGGGATCGGCTCCCACCTTTGTCACTCTTGGGACATCCTGTCATCTGAGAATGAATAAAGACCGATTTTTGTGTGTGGGGGTGGTTTGAGGGTCAAATGTGTTTGGGGTTGTGTTTTTTAATGCTAATCTTGGGAAAACAATTGACAGATGAATGGAAAACTCTACTAGGTGTATGTTACTGTATGTGGGACGATGCTTTCCTCATAGTCCCATTAACTGCTTCCTATAATTTTAATAGTGGAACTGCTCTATAATTTGATATGTGGGACCACATAGGTAATAATCTGTTATTTGTGTGGATTCCTTTCAGATTTCTGGAGAGATCGATATACATCTTTGTGTCTCTCAGAAAGGGCAGCAGTGGGGGAAAGAGTAATTTGGTACTTGACTGTAGGCCTCCTTATCTAGTGTTTGATTATCAGTGCTGGAAAAAAAATGTATGGAGTATTCATACAGTACATTTCACTTTTCTAGATTATCTCCCTCCCTTATACTGTGATTCACTTAAATTTCTATATATAAAGTACAGTCTTGAGCTAGTACAGGTAGCCTGAGAGTCTAGAGGACTTTAGTTAAAGGAATCTAGCCAGCGAACATAATTCTCATACTAAACTGCCACAAGGAAGACGTTAACTTACCCTGTATGTCAGGGTCCAAAAAAATTTAAAGATGTGCCTAAATGAAAAAATAAGTTATAAAGATTTAGGCCAGTCAAAAACTAACAGCAGTTTCAGGTAGAGGTGCATGCCTAACGTAAACCAGCATAGTTTCCATTTACTGCGTTCTTTTCATCACTGAAATAAAAACTTCTACAAGATTCAAAAAAAAAAATTCACCGATTAAAGTAAGTGTACAATTCACTAGTTCTTAGTATTTTCACAACCAATATTGCTATCTAATTCCAGAACATTTTTGTCACGCCCCCACAAAGAAATCTTGTATCTGTTAGCTGTTACTCCCTATTTTCCCCTCCCCAACATCCCCTGGCATCCACTAATCTACTTTCTGTCTATATGGATTTGCTCATTCTGGACATTTCATATACATGGAATTATACAATATATGACCGTTTGCTATTGGCTTGAAATATTTCTCCGTTTAATAGTGTCAGTTTTTCGGACTTCCCTGGTGGTACAGTGGTTAAGAATCCGCCTGCCAATGCAGGGGACACGGGCTCGAGCCCTGGTCTGGGAAGATCTCACATGCCGCGGAGCAACTAAGCCCGCGCGCCAAAACTACTGAGCCTGCGCTCTAGAGCCCAAGAGCCACAACTACTGAAGCCCATGCACTTAGAGCCCGTGCTCCTCAACAAGAGAAGCCAGCACAATGAGAAGCCCGCGCACCACAACAAAGAGTAGCCCCTGCTCGCCACAGCTAGAGAAAACTCGCGCGCGGCAACGAAGACCCAGCGCAGCCAAAAATAAAAATACAAATAAATAAATAAATAAATTTATTTATTTATTTAAAAAAATAGTGTCAGGTTTTTTCATTTTAATTCTGTTAGTTTTTCTTTATGTATTTGGGACTTGCTTATACTGCATTTGTCTTTTAAGTCATATAGGAGAAAAACTGACTTACAAACAAAAATACATTTATACTGTCTTTTGTATTTACTTATGTAGTTACCTTTAGTACTTTTTTCATGTGGATTTAAGTTACTGTCTGGTGTTCACCATTCCATCTTGAAAAAAATCTCTTTAGTATTTTCTGTGGGTCAGTTTGCTAGCAGTGGAGTCTTTCAACTGTTGTTTATCTGAGAATGTCTTCATCTCTCCTTCATTTCTGAAGGGTAGTTTTGCTAGGTACAGAATACTTGGTAGGCAGGTTCTTTTCCTCAGCTCTTTGCATATGTCATTGCAATGCCTTCTGGCCTCTATGGTTTCTGATGAAAAATCAGCAATTAGTTTTATTGAAGATTCTTTGTACATGATAACTCCGCTCTTGCTGCTTTAACACTGTCTTTGTCATTTGATGGTTTATGATGTATGTAGATGTGGCTCTCTTTGACTGTATCATGCTTGGACTTCCTTGAGCTTTTGGGATGTGCAGATTAACAGCAGTCATCAAATTTGTGAAATTTTAGGCCATTATTTCTCCAAATACTCCTTCAGTCTCTTTTTCTGTCTCTTCATCTGGAACTCCCATTATGTGTATAATAGGATGCTTGAAGGTGTCCCATAGGACTCTGAGATTCTGTTAATTTCTCTTCATTCTTTTTTCTTTCTGTTTCTCACACTGGATAATCTCAATTGGCCTATCTTCAAGTTCACTGACTCATACTTCTGCCTGTTCAAATCTGATACTGAGCTTTCTCCAGTCAATTTTTTATTTTAGTTATTGTACTTTTCAACTACAGATCTTCTATTTGGTTCTTTTTTGTAATTTCTCTTTATTGATATTCTCTATTTGGTAAGACACTGTTCTTATACTTCTTTTTTTTTTTTTAAACATCTTTATTGAAGTATAATTGCTTCACAATTGTGTGTTAGTTTCTGCTTTATAACAAAGTGAATCAGCTACAGATATACACACGTTTCCATATCTCCTCCCTTCCGCATCTCCCTCCCTCCCACCCTCCCCATCCCCCCCCCCCAAGGTGGTCACAAAGCACCGTGCTGATCTCCCTGTGCTATGCGGCTGCTTCCCACTAGCTATCTATTTTACATTTGGTAGTGTATATATGTCCATGACACTCTCTCATCCTGTCGCATCTCACCCCTCCCCCTCCCCATATCCTCAAGTCCATTCTTTAGTAGGTCTGTGTCTTTATTCCCATCTTGCCACTAGGTTCTTCATGGCCCTTTTTTTTTTCCCTTAGATTCCATATATATGTGTTAGCATACTGTATTTTTTTTTCTCTTTCTGACTTACTTCACTCTGTATGACAGACTCTAACTCCATCCACCTCATTACAAATACCTCCATTTCATTTCTTTTTATGGCTGAGTAATATTCCACTGTATATATGTGCCACATCTTCTTTATCCATTCATCCGATGATGGACACTTAGGTTGCTTCCATGTCCTGGCTATTGTAAATAGAGCTGCAATGAACATTTTGGTACATGACTCTTTTTGAATTATGGTTTTCTCAGGGTATATGCCCAGAAGTGGGATTGCTGGGTCGTATGGTAGTTCTATTTGTAGTTTTTTAAGGAACCTCCATACTGTCCTCCATAGTGGCTGTATCAATTTACATTCCCACCAACAGTGCAAGAGTGCTCCCTTTTCTCCACACCCTCTCCAGCATTTATTGTTTCTAGATTTTTTGATGATGGCCATTCTGACCGGTGTGAGATGATACCTCATTGTAGTTTTGATTTGCATTTCTCTAATGATTAATGATGTTGAGCATGCTTTCATGTGTCTGTTGGCCATCTGTATATCTTCTTTGGAGAAATGTCTATTTAGGTCTTCTGCCCATTTTTGGATTGGGTTGTTTGTTTTTTTGTTATTGAGCTGCATGAGCTGCTTGTAAATCTCGGAGATTAATCCTTTGTCAGTTGCTTCATTTGCAAATATTTTCTCCCATTCTGAGGGTTGTCTTTTGGTCTTGTTTATGGTTTCCTTTGCTGTGCAAAAGCTTTTAAGTTTCATTAGGTCCCATTTGTTTATTTGTGTTCTTATTTCCATTTCTCTAGGATCTGGGTCAAAAAGGATCTTGCTGTGATTTATGTCATAGAGTGTTCTGCCTATGTTTTCCTCTAAGAGTTTGATAGTGTCTGGCCTTACACTTAGGTCTTTAATCCATTTTGAGTTTATTTTTGTGTATGGTGTCAGGGAGTGTTCTAATTTCATACTTTTACATGTACCTGTCCAATTTTCCCAGCACCACTTATTAAAGAGGCTGTCTTTTCTCCACTGTATATGCTTGCCTCCTTTATCAAAGATAAGGTGACCATATGTGCGTGGGTTTATCTCTGGGCTTTCTATCCTGTTCCATTGATCTATATTTCTGTTTTTGTGCCAGTACCAAACTGTCTTGATTCCTGTAGCTTTGTAATATAGTCTGAAGTCAGGGAGCCCGATTCCTCCAGCTCCATTTTTCGTTCTCAAGATTGCTTTGGCTATTCGGGGTCTTTTGTGTCTCCATAGAAATTGTGAAATTTTTGGTTCTAGTTCTGTGAAAAATGCCAGTGGTAGTTTGATAGGGATTGCATTGAATCTGTAGATTTCTTTGGGTAGTAGAGTCATTTTCACAATGTTGATTCTTCCAATCCAAGAACATGGTATATCTCTCCATCTATTTGTATCATCTTTAATTTCTTTCATCAGTGTCCTATAATTTTCGGCATACAGGTCTTTTGTCTCCTTAGGTAGGTTTATTCCTAGATATTTTATTCTTTTTGTTGCAATGGTAAACGGGAGTGTTCTCTTAATTTCACTTTCAGATTTTTCATCATTAGTATATAGGAAGGCAAGAGATTTCTGTGCATTAATTTTGTATCCTGCTACTTTACCAAATTCATTGATTAGCTCTAGTAGTTTTCTGGTGCCAGTTTTAGGATTCTCTATGTATAGTATCATGTCATCTGCAAACAGTGACAGCTTTACTTCTTCTTTTCCGATTTGGATTCCTTTTATTTCTTTTTCTTCTCTGATTGCTGTGGCTAAAACTTCCAAAACTATGTTGAATAATAGTGGTGAGAGTGGGCAACCTTGTCTTGTTCCTGATCTTAGTGGAAATGGTTTCAGTTTCTCACCATTGAGGACAATGTTGGCTGTGGGTTTGTCATATATGGCCTTTATTATGTTGAGGAAAGTTCCCTCTATGCCTACTTTCTGCAGGGCTTTTATCATAAATGGGTGTTGAATTTTGTCGAAAGCTTTCTCTGCATCTATTGAGATGATCATATGGTTTTTCTCCTTCATTTGTTAATATGATGTATTCACGTTGATTG
Organism: Balaenoptera borealis; assembly: GCF_965194805.1. Classification (NCBI taxonomy): domain Eukaryota; kingdom Metazoa; phylum Chordata; class Mammalia; order Artiodactyla; family Balaenopteridae; genus Balaenoptera; species Balaenoptera borealis. The sequence goes on along the minus strand of NW_028122554.1, from coordinate 89,825 downwards.
ATTTGCGTATATTGAAGAATCCTTGCATTCCTGGAATAAACCCCACTTGATCATGGTGTATGATCCTTTTAATGTGCTGTTGGATTCTGTTTGCTAGTATTTTGTTGAGGATTTTTGCATCTGTGTTCATCAGTGATATTGGCCTGTAGTTTTCTTTCTTTGTGACATCTTTGTCTGGTTTTGGTATCAGGGTGATGGTGGCCTCGTAGAATGAGTTGGGGAGTGTTCCTCCCTCTGCAATATTTTGGAAGAGTTTGAGAAGGATAGGTGTTAGCTCTTCTCTAAATGTTTGATAGAATTCGCCTGTGAAGCCATCTGGTCCTGGGCTTTTGTTTGTTGGAAGATTTTTAATCACAGTTTCAATTTCAGTGCTTGTGATCGGTCTGTTCATATTTTCTATTTCTTCCTGGTTCAGTCTCGGTGGGTTGTGCATTTCTAAGCATCTGTCCATTTCTTCCAGGTTGTCCATTTTATTGGCATAGAGTTGCTTGTAGTAATCTCTCATGATCGTTTGTATTTCTGCAGTGTCAGTGGTTACTTCTCCTTTTTCATTTCTAATTCTATTGATTTGAGTCTTCTCCCTTTTTCTCTTGATGAGTCTGGCTAATGGTTTATCAATTTTGTTTATCTTCTCGAAGAACCAGCTTTTAGTTTCATTGATTTTTGCTATTGTTTCCTTCATTTCTTTTTCATTTATTTCTGATCTGATCTTTATGATTTCTTTCCTTCTGCTAGCTTTGGGGTTTTTTTGTTCTTCTTTCTCTAATTGCTTTAGGTGCAAGGTTAGGTTGTTTATTCGAGATGTTTCCTGTTTCTTGATGTAGGCTTCTATTGCTATAAACTTCCCTCTTAGCACTGCTTTTGCTGCGTCCCATAGGTTTTGGGTCATCGTGTCTCCATTGTCATTTGTTTCTAGGTATTTTTTGATTTCCCCTTTGATTTCTTCAGTGATCACTTCGTTAATAAGTAGTGTATTGTGTAGCCTCCATGTGTTTGTATTTTTTACAGACCTTTTCCTGTAATTGATATCTAGTCTCATAGCGTTGTGGTCAGAAAAGATACTTGATATGATTTCAATTTTCTTAAATTTACCAAGGCTTGTTTTGTGACCCAAGATATGATCTATCCTGGAGAATGTTCCATGAGCACTTGAGAAAAATGTGTATTCTGTTGTTTTTGGGTGGAATGTCCTATAAATATCAATTAAGTCCATCTTGTTTAATGTATCATTTAAAGCTCGTGTTTCCTTATTTATTTTCATTTTGGATGATCTGTCCATTGGTGAAAGTGGGGTGTTAAAGTCCCCTACTATGATTGTGTTGCTGTCGATTTCCCCTTTTATGGCTGTTAGTATTTGCCTTATGTACTGAGGTGCTCCTATGTTGGGTGCATAAATGTTTACAATTGTTATATCTTCTTCTTGGATCGATCCCTTGATCATTATATAGTGTCCTTCTTTGTCTCTTGTAATAGTCTTTATTTTAAAGTCTATTTTGTCTGATATGAGAATTGCTACTCCAGCTTTCTTTTGATTTCCATTTGCATGGAATATCTTTTTCCATCCCCTCACTTTCAGTCTGTATGTGTCTCTAGGTCTGAAGTGGGTCTCTTGTAGACAGCATATATATGGGTCTTGCTTTTGTATCCATTCAGCCAGTCTGTGTCTTTTGGTGGGAGCATTTAATCCATTTATATTTAAGGTAATTATTGATATGTATGTTCCTATTCCCATTTTCTTAAATAGTTTATGTTTGTTATTGTAGGTGTTTTCCTTCTCTTGTGTTTCTTGCCTAGAGAAGTTCCTTTAGCATTTGTTGTAAAGCTGGTTTGGTGGTGCTGAACTCTCTCAGCTTTTGCTTGTCTGTAAAGGTTTTCATTTCTCCATCGAATCTGAATGAGATCCTTGCTGGGTAGAGTAACCTTGGTTGTAGGTTTTTCTCCTTCGTGACTTTAAGTATATCCTGCCACTCCCTTCTGGCTTGCAGAGTTTCTGCTGAAAGATCAGATGTTAACCTTATGGGGATTCCCTTGTGTGTTATTTGTTGTTTTTCCCTTGCTGCTCTTAATATGCTTTCTTTATATTTAATTTTTGATAGTTTGATTAATATGTGTCTTGGCATGTTTCTCCTTGGATTTATCCTGTATGGGACTCTCTGTGCTTCCAGGACTTGATTAACTATTTCCTTTCCCATATTAGGGAAGTTTTCAACTATAATCTCTTCAAATATTTTCTCAGTCCCTTTCTTTTTCTCTTCTTCTTCTGGGACCCCTATAATTCGAATGTTGGTGCGTTTAATGTTGTCCCAGAGGTCTCTGAGACTGTCCTCAGTTCTTTTCATTCTTTTTTCTTTATTCTGCTCTGCAGTAGTTATTTCCACTATTTTATCTTCCAGGTCACTTATCCGTTCTTCTGCCTCAGTTATTCTGCTATTGATCCCGTCTAGAGTATTTTTAATTTCATTTATTGTGTTTTTCATCATTGCTTGGTTCCTCTCTAGTTCTTCTACATCCTTGTTAAATGTTTCTTGCATTTTGTCTATTCTATTTCCAAGATTTTGGATCATCTTTACTATCATTATTCTGAATTCTTTTTCAGGTAGACTGCCTATTTCCTCTTCATCTGTTAGGTCTGGTGTGTTTTGACCCTGCTCCTTCACCTGCTGTGTGGTTTTTTGTCTTCTCATTTTGCTTATCTTACTGTGTTTGGGGTCTCCTTTTCACAGGCTGCAGGTTCGTAGTTCCCGTTGCTTTTGGTATCTGTCCCCAGTGGCTAAGGTTGGTTCAGTGGGTTGTGTAGGCTTCCTGGTGGAGGGGACTAGTGCCTGTGTTCTGGTGGATGAGGTTGGATTTTGTCTTTCTGGTGGGCACGTCCACGTCTGGTGGTGTGTTTTGGGGTGTCTGTGGCCTTATTATGATTTTAGGCAGCCTCTCTGCTAATGGATGGGACTGTATTCCTGTCTTGCTAGTTGTTTGGCATAGGGTGTCCAGCACTGTAGCTTGCTGGTCGTTGAGTTAAGCTGGGTCTTGATGTTGAGATGGAGGTCTCTGAGAGATTTTCACCGTTTGATGTTACGTGGAGAAGGGAGGTCTCTTGTGGACCAGTGTCCTGAAGTTGGCTCTCCCACCTCAGAGGCACAGCCCTGATGCCTGGCTGGAGCACCAAGAGCCTTTCGTCCACATGGCTCAGAATAAAAAGGAGAAAAAAATAGAAAGAAAGAAAGAAAGAGGATAAAATAAAATAAAATAAAGCTATTATAATAAAAAATAAGAAAAAAAATTAAGAATAAATGTATTCAGAAAAAAATTTTTTTTTAATTTTTAAAAATAGATTTATTAATTTTTTGTAGTAAAAAATAAGAAAAAAATTATTACGAAAAAAATTTATTAAGAAAAAATGTTTAATTTTTTAAAATAAAAAATATGAAAAAACTTATTAAAAAATTTTTTTAATTTCTAAAAATAGAAAATAAGGGAAAAATTATTAAGAAAACATTTATTAGGAAAAAAAATTTTTTTGAGTGAACAAAAAAACAAACAAAGAAAAAAAACTTGGACGGACCTAACCCTAGGACTAATGGTGAAAGCAAAGCTATACAGACAAAATCTCACCCAGAAGCATACACATATACACTCACAAAAAAAGGAAAAGGGGAAAAATTAATATATTCTGCTCCCAAAGTCCACCTCTTGAATTTGGGATGATTCGTTGTCTATTCAGGTATTCAACAGATGCAGGCACATCAAGTTGTTTGTGGAGCTTTAACCCACTGCTTCTGAGGCTGCTGGGAGAGACTTCCCTTTCTCTTCTTTGTTCGTACAGCTCCCGGAGTTCAGCTTTGGATTTGGACCCGCCTCTGCGTGTAGGTCGCCTGAGGGCGTCTGTTCCCCGCCCAGACAGGACAGGGTTAAAGAAGCAGCTGCTTCGGGAGCTCTGGCTCACTCAGGCCGGGGGGAGGGAGCGGTATGGAGGAGGCGGGGCAAGCCTGCGGCAGCAGAGGCCGGCGTGACGTTGCAGCAGCCTGAGGCGCGCCGTGCGTTCTCCCGGCGAAGTTGTCCCTGGATCACGGGACCCTGGCAGTGGCGAGCTGCACAGGCTCCCGGGAGGGGCGGTGTGTAGAGTGACCTGTGCTCGCACACAGGCTTCTTGGTGGCGGCAGCAGCAGCCTTAGCGTCTCCCGCCCGTCTCTGGGGTCCACGCTGATAACCGCGGCTCACGCCCGTCTCTGGGGTCCGCGCTGTTAGCCGTGGCTCGCGCCCGCCTCTGGGGTCCGCGCTTATAGCCGCGGCTCGCGCCCGTCTCTGGAGCTCGTTTAGGCGGCGCTCTGAATCCCCTCTCCTTGCGCGCCACGAAACAAAGAGGCAAGAAAAAGTCTCTTGCCTCTTTGGCAGCTGCAGACTTTTTCCCGGACTCCCTCTCGGCTAGCACCGAAGCCCGAGCCTCAGCTCCCAGCCCCCACCCGCCCCAGCGGCTGAGCAGACAAGCCTCTCGGGCTGGTGAGTGCCACTCAGCACCGCTCCTCCGTGCGGGAATCTCTCCGCTTTGCCCTCTGCACCCCTGTGGCTGCGCTCTCCTCCGTGGCTCCGAAGCTTCCCCCCTCTGCCACCCACAGTCTCTGCCCGTGAAGGGGCTTCCTAGTGTGTGGAAACCTTTCCTCCTTCACAGCTCCCTCCCACTGGTGCAGGTCCTGTCCCTATTCTTTTGTCTCTGTTTTTTCTTTTTTCTTTTGCCCTACCCAAGTACGTGGGGAGTCTCTTGCCTTTTGGGAGTTCTGACGTCTTCTGCCAGCGTTCAGTGGGTGTTCTGTAGGAGCAGTTCCACGTGTAGATGTATTTCTACTGTATCTGTGGGAAGGAAGGTGATCTCCTCGTCTTACTCTTCCGCCATCTTGCCCCTCTCCCTATACTTCTTTAGACATGGTTTCATTTAGTTCTTTGAACATATTTTAAATAGCTATTTTAACATCTTCATTTAGTAAGTCCAATGTCTGAGATTCCTCACAGACAGCTTCTAAACTTTTGTATGGTCCATATATTTTTTTTTTACTTTGAATTTCCATATCTTGTAACTTTTTGTTGAAAACTCGACATCTTAAAAAATATAATGTGACAACCCTGGAAATCAGAGTCTACTACCTCCCTACAGTTTCCTGCTGTTGCTTTACGCTGTTTTTTTTTTTAAGTAACTTTTCTGAACAAATTCTATGAAGTCTACTGAAGCTGCCACTCAACTAGCTTAGTGGTCAGCTAATGCCTAGATGGAGGTATCCTTAAACATCTAGAAACAATAAATCTCCCAGTCTTTGCCGAGGGACTACGTGCACATAGCCATCAACGCTGAGGGCAGGGAGTTATCAATTCTGCCTTAGCCTTCCCTTTCTTCTTGCCCAGAGCCTCAAGGGCAGCCAAAGGTAAAGGGTAGGCCCCTCTCAGATCTTTCCTGAGCATGCACTCAGGCCTGTGCACACTTGTGGTCTTCTAGAGTCCTAGGAATATATCAATGCTTTTCAAAATATCTATGGACATCTCATCCTCAGTTTTTCCGTTAAAGCTTTTGGTTAGTCTATTGTTTGTCTAAAGTGTTATCCACTGCCTCCTGCATTGTGACATTAAAACAGTTGCCTGGGGACTTCCCTGGTGGTCTAGGGGGTAAGACTCCGGGCTCCCAATGCAGGGGCCCCGGGATCGATCCCTGGTCAGGGAACTAGGTCCTGCAACTAAGGAGTCCGCATGCCGCAACGAAGATCCTGAGTGGTGCAACTAAGACCCGGCGCAGCCAAAATAAATAAATAAAATAAATAAATATTTAAGAAACTAAAATAAAACACTTGCCTGTAAGTGTTTTTTGACAAACACCTCACACATAGACACAGAGGCTCATACGCACTGGATAGCTCTGAGTAAGGTCAAATAAAGATAAGCCTTTTGAGTGGAGTCTTCCAGAGAGCCATCAGACAGATCAAATACTGACAATTCTTTGGGAATGAAATTGTGAAAGAGGTCCAGCTCTGTTCTGCTCCCTCCAGTCCTGGGAATGCAGGCTGATATTTTTCAAGGTTATCACTGAGCTGAGTGTGGCAATGAGAATAGGGCAAGGTAAAATGCCACAAGCTTACTATTCTTATCAAGGTTCAGCCATTTTTCTTGAATAAATGCTTACTACAAAAGCTACAAGCCTTTGGTTAATTTCGAGTTTTGGAAAAGTTTTCCATAAAGTTTTGCCAAAATTCTGTTGCTTTTATCACAGGGCAAAATGTTGGAGGTCTTTACTCCACCATTTTTTTCTGCTATTAACTCCTCACTTTGTTTTAAAAATCCCAACCAGTTCTCTCCCCATGGCTTTTTGCTCCTATTGACAGTACTAGTACAAAAAAATATTTAAATGTCTTTAAATGAATATAAAAATAACATCTATATTATATATTGGTATGAGGTATAAAATGGCTTACAAAAAAAAAGACATAGTACCTATCTTCACAGAACTTACTGTCAGATATAAATGAAATCCTGTTACTACTTCAGAGTGTTACTTGACCTAATGAGTAAATCTCTAACATCTATCATACCTATCTTCACAGAACTTACTGTCAGATATAAATGAAATCCTGTTACTACTTCAGAGTGTTACTTGACCTAATGAGTAAATCTCTAACATCTATCTCTTTCTTTGCGAGGTTACCTTTGCCTTGTTTTTTTGTTTTTGTTTTGTTTTTAATTTATTTATTTTTATTTTTGCCTGTGTAGGGTCTTCGGTGCTGTGCACGGGCTTCCTCTAGTTGCGGCGAGCGGGGGCTACATTTCGTTGCAGTGCGCGGGCTTCTCATTGCAGTGGCTTCTCTTGTTGTGGAGCACGGGCTCTAGGCATGCGGGCTTCAGTAGTCGTGGCTCGCAGGCTCTAAAGCGCAGGCTCAGTAGTTGTGGCGCACAGGCTTAGTTGCTCTGTGGCATGTGGGATCTTCCCGGACCAGGGCTGGAACCCGTGTCCTCTGTATTGGCAGGCGGATTCTTAACCACTGCGCCACCAGGGAAGTCCCTTTGTTTTTGTCTCTAAAAGAATTTTATGAGTTCAATTGTTTACTCATTCTCAACTGAGGAGAAATTATTTGGTCCAAATATCTGCAATGGTTTATGACTTGCCCTTGGCCCCAAACTCTAGTTGGATCTTTCTAGTATCTATAGAATCACAACATACTAATAGACACTATCTATCAGAACAATTCCTAGGCTTTCATCTAGATCAGCTCTACTGGTCTAAGAAACTATTATTTTCTACTGTCAACTCCCTCACTCTCAGAATAGATGCAGAACATGATAAATGACAACCTCAAGTATATATAGCCAACAGATCTCTTCTTGTCTAACTGATGCATTCAGTACTTTATTTATACGGACAGTATTTCTCAGGATACAGTGTACCATCCCTGAGTCATTTCCTCTTCCCACTACTGTCCAATTTTTCTCAAAGTTAATGTCTCCAAAGGGAAGAGTTAGGATGTAAATGAATAGAAGTACACAGGAGGCCTCAAAAAATACTGGAACACCTGATTAGACTTCTATTGGTACATTCTGTCTTCTGAACTAGGGGGCTGAAAGTGAGACTGAGATAAAAGATTTTCCTACCTACAATCAATTAAGTAAGCTTGTTTTATGTCTCGTAGCCACTAAGTGAGTTTTTAAAATCATAGCCATGCAGGTAGTGAAAATTTCTTCCAGTTCCTGGTTATAGGCTTCATAATCAATCCTAACATATGAGCATTTTGTGGTTCTTTTTTTCAGTGGCATCACAGTGGGAAATCAGGAGCAATTATATCGGGGCTTTAACTCAGTTACCATTAGATACTAGTTGGGTCCTCTTAAAATTAACAGAAAATCTGCGTAAGACCAGGGACAACTACTTTCTTTTTAATTTCTACACCTATAAAGATGTCTATTGACAAATCATGAACAATTTATATCTAAACTGAACCAAGTCAACTCCTGTGGACCAATCAATATGTTATCCCAACAATCAAAACCCCGCACCATACCAACTCTGTATCCTTATAATTTTCCACAGAAAATATTTATTCAGTTCCTCCACAGGATGCTATTCATTTTCTAAATCTGCAGTTCTATTGTGGTGATCTCACAGGGATGTTGTGGGATATTTTAAAATTCTAGAGAAAGAGTGATATGTAATATCTGGTGTACAGGACAAAAACTAATCGCTAAAGATAGTTTAAAGTTTCAACATTAGATACTGCTACATTCCTTTCAATGCTGCTGTCTGTATCTCTGCAGAGTTGGATTTTTGACGGTTTCTGTAACAAAAGCAATAAATGAGGGTGGTTGTGTCCAATCTCATCTCAAGGTTTGAGAAACTGTGCCCTAATAGCCACACATATCTCGTTAGCAAGTAATTATGCATATTTCTGAACAAAGTAAAATGTTTTCTTTCAAACACAAAACGAAAAATATTTTTGCTTATTAAGCTGTAAGATCAAAACGCTAAGTATTTTTATACCCTAATAACATAATAGCTTAGTGTCTGAAAAAATACTTCATGTATTTATATGCTGCTGATGATTTATATCCCCACGATGATGAGAAAAGAAATCACCCAAACACTAAGGTGACTGTGAACAGAGAAAACTTGGAAACCTTTGTCCTAGATGGAGTCCACTAACCCAAACAAGTAACTGTTCATACAATTTTCTTCAAATATTTATCAAATGTTTGAGTGTACACAATACATCTGACCAAATAACTCACCTATCTGAACCAGAGCCTGTGTCATGAAAATCTCCATGTTTCACTTAAAGATTAAAGAGCACTGAGCTTTCATATGTCATCCAGAATTAAACAGCCAATCCACAAATAAAATTTCAAAAAATAAAATTTTGAATAATTTCTGCATAATACCTGAGTGTGAGCTCTCAATGGTGGTGTCTGACTTGGAATCCAGAGATGAAGGAATTTGTCTTAATTGGGGAACATAGTACATCTTTGTACTACCAGAAGGCTTATATGGCAACAGTAAAGGCTGGCCTAAGGACATAAAGATCAGAATAATTAATAAGAAAACATTTATTAATTAACTGAACAAATATTAAGCACCTTTAATGTGCCAAGCAGTGGTCAAGATTCTTGGAATGTATCAGTAAACTAGCATTCTAGAAGAGGGAGATAGACAGTAAACAATTAGCATACTAAATAAGTAAATCATCTAGTATTTTTATAAATTATTAGTGACATAAAAAATTAGAAAATACTGGGACTTCCCTGGTGGTGCAGTGGGTTAAGAATCTGCCTGCCAATGCAGGGGACAGGGGTTCGATACCTGGTCTGGGAAGATCTCACATGCTGTGGAGCAACTAAGCCTGTGCACCACAACTACTGAGCCTGCGTGCCACAACTACCAAAGCCCGCCCGCCCTAGAGCCCGAGCGCCACAACTACTGAGCCCATGTGCCGCAACTACTGAAGCCCACGTGCTCTAGGGCCCTTGTGCTGCGAGTACTGAGCCCTCGTGCTGCAACTACTGAAGCCTGTGCGCCTAGAGCCCACGCTCTGCAACAGGAGAAGCCACCACAATAAGAAACCCATGCACCACAACGAAGAGTAGCCCCTACTCACCACAGCTAGGGAAAGCCCGTGTGCAGCAACAAAGACCCAAAACAGCCACTCCCCCCCCAAAAATTAGAAAATGCTGAGGAAGATTAGAAGTATTTGGGAAATTGCAGCAGGATGCAGTTTAAATAGAGTGGTAAGGGTAGGATTCATTGAGAAGACGACTTCCTAGCAATCTATTCCATATTTAGATGGCTCTAACTAAGAAACACTTTATCTTATATTGAACCCAAACCTGGTCGTTGTTAACCCCTACTACTGATCTTTGAAGGTTCTCCCTCCAGAGTCATAGAAAGTAAATCTAATTCTCTTCTATGTGGCAGATTTTCAAAATAAGTTTCCCATTAAAAAAGTATAACTTCTCAATATTAAAAAAATACACAGAAATAAAAAAGACAAAGTCTTACCACTCAAAGATAACTATTATTAATATTTTAATGTATTTCTACAGGTCTTTCCTCTGTATTTCTTATTTGTTTACATAGTTGTGTATAGTATGTATAATGTGGAATTCAGTTTTTCTACTTTACATTGATAATAAAATACTCATTTTATTTCCTATCTTCACATTTTTTATCATTCTACTACACATTAAGTGTATTTAACCCTTCTCATAATGTTAAAAATTTAGGCTGGATTAAATTTTCAATAATAAAGAATTCTGTAATAAAGACTTCCTGTTTATAGCATACCCATTCTCCCCTGCTGCCCCATTTCACATAAGTTTTCTGATTTCAGAGTGAAAAATTATGTCATTTATAAAGTTTCTTTTTTTTAAATACTAACTGCTAAAATTCTTTCTAAAATGTCTGTGACATGGTAGTAATTTGATTATTATAGAAGATGAAATCTTTTTCTTCTTCTTCTTATTTTTTTGCTTCATTGGGTCTTCATTGCTGCACGCGGGCTTTCTCTAGTTGCGGTGTGGGGGGGCTACTGTTCGTTGTGGTGCGCGAGCTTCTCACTCTTCTCACTGCAGTGGCTTCTCTTGTTGTGGAGCACAGGCTCTAGGCACGCAGGCTTCAGTAGTTGTGGAGCATGGGCTCAGTAGTTGTGGCTCGCAGGCTCTAGAGCACAGGCTCAGTAGTTGTGGCACACGGGCTTAGTTGCTCTGCGGCATGTGGGATCTTCCCGGACCAGGGCTCGAACCCGTGTCCCCTGCACTGGCAGGTGGATTCTTAACCACTGCGCCACCAGGGAAGTCCCTGAAATCTTTTTCTATACACTTGTTTTTCTTTCATGATGTGGTAGAAACTCTCTCTCTCTGTAACAGCATTTTGATATTTAGCTGGGTACATACTGCTCATCTGTACACTGTATTTCCCAATCTCCCTTGCAGACATGTATGGACATATGACTAAGTCTGGGCCCATAGGTCAAGGGTGAGAATAATGTCTGCAACTTCCAGGCATCCCATTAAAACACTCCACTGGCTGCTGCTAAAATTTATCCTCCCCATTACTCTTCTTTTCCAGTATTTTCTTTATTAGTCTTCCGGAAAAAACTTAAGATCAATTAAACAAGTTCAAAAGAACAATTCCATTAGAATTTTGAGTAGAATTACATTAGAGTTTAAATTCATTTGGGAATAAATGACATCTTTAAATATTCAATTTTCCCATTCAGAAATATCCCATCCCTCCTTTTAGTCTACTCTCCTTTTCTATGCCTACACAAAGGATTAGTATTGCCATCACATGAGTCCTATAAAATTCTTGTTTAGGTTACTCCTCAGTATTCATGGGGTTGTACTGCTCATTCAAATAGAATTTTGTAGATAGCTACCACTTCTCCTGATTAAACACAACAGCTTCTTCAGTTTATCCTTATGGACCATGGTCTTCTCTTGCATCCTGTAATCACCTCTAGATGGACTCCTAGTTGCCCATGTCTAGTTTATAAAAATCAAAATACTCTAGACAGAGTCTGATAGTCCCAGAGTAGAATGAGATCTCCTTCATTCTGGACGCAATAACAACTTTTATATTACTTAGAATTGTGTTACCATCCTTGACCACTCCATCATTCTGATGATTTGACATGGAATCCATATTACTAGTACCCTGCTTCCAACCAAGGAACTGACTTCATAGTGAAGGAAATGAGACAACAGGCTGATGCCTAAAGGGAGTCACTGTTCTCCTCACAAGCCTGATCACCCACAGCTATGGTAAACTCAAAAACAAAAAAGCGAGTGAACAATTTACTGATAACTGTCATGGCACAAGCTGGGAGGCATCACTTTCTGAGGCTGGAATGCTAGCTTGCCAAATACGGCATGTGCTCAGAACCACATATGGCACTTGCCTATCCTACAGACAGAATGCATATATTTAGGAACAAAGGCAGAAGCCTTTAAAATCTTTTGCTTTCTATCTCTGTGACTCTGCTTTGTTTGATGGAAGATCTTAGAAATAAGGGAGGGGCACTTCTACCGGGAGACAGGAGCCATCTAGTCATTTTACATTCTTTATGTCACTGAAACAATACAGGGAATAGGATGCCATAGTGTTGACTAAAACTACAATTGACCTTAACTATCAGGGAGAAATAAGGTTACCTTAAAAGAAGAAAGTCAGTAGGAGTATGGCTTACACCTAGGGGACCACTTTACCAAGCCTGGTCATAGAAATTAACAAAAAATGACCTTAAACCTATGCAGGGCTAGCAAAGCCTTAGACTACTTAGGAATACTTGTACCAACCTATCAGGCAAAGCCCCAGCCAATGAGAACCTGGCTGAATTCAAGGAGAATGAAGAAATGTATAGAGGCTGGAAGAATTTAAATAACAGGAAAAATAGGCTGTAGCCTCTACTTCTCTTTGGACGTTGCTGTAGTCATTATTGTTAGAATATTGACTTAGTAGTTTTCTTCCTCCACCAGTGTATATAAAGCTTGGTGGTGATGGTTAAATTTACCATTTAGTTCAAAGTTTGCAGAAAATGGACAACAACAATTGGGCAGAATTACAATGGACCCAGAGCAAGAATGGCTACCATGTGGAGATGGAGAATTCAGAGGCAAGATAAGTGGCTTTTTGAAATTCTCAACAACTTTCTGTTTGGATGCAGAAGTCTTAAAGTTACTTTGGACTGCCTATCTCTGGGGGAAGAAGCGACTATTCAGCAAATAATGGTTGTTCCTGGGAGAGAAAGAAAGGACTGCAGAAGGGTAAAGAAGAAAGTCCAACCATAAACTTTATTCCTTCAAAAAACTTGCAAATGGAACTAAATATAAACATATAGCATATTACTCTTAATTTGTTAATTCAGAGCAGTGGACACATAGTCATAAATTCAACATGCTATTCTGTATACTTTTAAAATATTTTTAAAATTTTACTTCTGAATCCACAGAGTTAAAAATCTTTTATTATTAAACCAAATAATATTTCTCTTTTAAAGGAGTCCTTTCTACCAAGTACCTGTATGTAAAGGTAAGACCGTGAACTGTGGGCTCTATGTAGACCGATCCATTTGATGTCAGAAGAGGTATAAAATACACTTTCACAGTTGGATTTCCTCTCCTGTGCTCTGCCACCAACATGAAAACAGCATACCCAGAGTAGCCTGGGTTTCAGTACAAGGCATGTGGAACAGACCCAAACCGTTTTTGCATCCTGATGCCAAACTCCAACTGACTCATAAGCCCATGAGTGAGGAAAGCAAATGTCTGTTGTTATAAAGCACTGAGATTTTCGAGGTTCTTATACAGTATCACGGTGGCAATAGGTAACTGACACATTAAAGGTGTTCTGTGTGATATTGATTAGACTATACATTTGGGGGGCATAATTTTATATCACAATAAAAATGTATAAGATATATAACCATCTCGGGTTTCCCTGATAGCGCAGTGGTTAAGAATCCGCCTGCCAATGCAGGGGACACGGGTGCCAGCCCTGGTCCGGGAAGATCCCCCATGCCGCGGAGCAACTAAGCCCATGTGCCACAACTACTGAGCCTGCGCTCTAGAGCCCGCGAGCCACAACTACTGAGCCCATGCACCGAAGCCCACGCGCCTAGAGCCCGTGCTCCACCACAAGAGAAGCCACCGCAATGAGAAGCCCGTGCACCGCAACGAAGAGTAGCCCCCGCTCGCCGCAACTAGAGAAAGGCTGCACGCAGCGATGAAGACCCAACACAGCCAAAAATAAAATAAATAAAAGTAAAAAAAAAAAAAAGAAAAGAAATATAACCATTTCAACATATAAATGTATTTATTCAAATTAAATTCAGTGCAATTTACATGTGGAACTAAGCAATTTTCTTTATACATTTAGGCATATTCCATTTATACCTACAGACAGATAAACTTTTTGCACAAGTAGGAAAACTTAAAATATATTTTGAATAGATTTGTACAAACTGTTGAATACTTTAAAATTAGTAATTGAAAGTTCCCACCCTCATTTGGAGGTAGAATGGGAACTTAACTTTCCAGTTACTGGTCTGAAAAAGAAAATAACTTGCTATAATTTTGAATGTTATATAGTATAAGCACTATAAAAATATCACTGTCATGATAGCATAGGAACACTCTAAATGTAGACCTTATGGTAGAAATTGCTAGCTGTTCACCAAAACTCATTTCTTCTTCATCCTGGAAAGCACAGCTGAACTATTCCTAGTCAGTGGAAAGTGATGTGGGCCACACCTAGGCCTAGCCCATAAAAGCCTCCCAACATGTGCTCCTCCATGCTTTTCGTCCCTTCCAGTTGACTATGATGATGAATCCAAGGTTCCATGTTTTAAAGAAAGCAGAGTCACAGTCAACCTGGGTCCCTGCTCAACGTTTCTTGAGCAAGAAATAGACTGGTATTGTGTTTGCTATCTGTTCACTGTATCATGCAAAACAATAGTAAAAGAAACAATGCCAAATAGTTATCTACCTCCCTAAAATTGAACCTCTATAGTTTTTATGTTTTCATGAACTACTTGCATTCTTATGACAAGTATTATGAGTTGAAAATACGTCAGCCACAAGTAGCATGAGTTTCACATAGGTTGTTAACTTCACTAGAAATTGAAGTAAAAACATAATAAATTATATTCTCTTCATAGCTATGTAAATAAAAGATGTTTTAATCATGTACAACCTAATGCTTAAAATTAAAATTAGGTTTTCTAACTAGAAAGACCCAATCAAGAAATTTCTTAGTTAATGACACACAAAAGTTGGTAATGTGACCTAAAATTCTCTTACCATCTGTGCCATGAAGAACAGTAATCTGTTGGACTGAAGATGATGAAGCAAACTTGACAGGAACTTTGCCCAACTTCTGTGTACTGAGGTCTGGAATATCATGTCCACGATCTTCAGCATTAACAAAAATCTCAGATGAAAACATGGTTTTTCCTGGACTCTCTGTTGTTATCTGAGTGACTGCATCAGATGATAATTTTCCAGAGAAGGGAGAAAACGGGGTCTTAATCTCCTTTGGTGATCTGAACAAAAAAGAGAAAGCACACAGCAGGTCATATCCTTGGCTTATCAAATACTGTAATTTCTTTCCAAATGTGGCTTCAATATTTTTTGGAGACACATCCAACTCAAATGGTTAAGTTATTTCTGCAGTACCCTTTGCTTTTTTACATACTTATTACAGGGTGATCATGCATGAGTTTACTTTTACTTATTTTAAAATCTACTTTTATTTTGGATTTAGAATGCTATTATATAAGGAAAGGGTACTTTTCAGTTGAAGTGGAAAGATATCCATTAAAAAATAATTACTGGAAGTCCACTATAAATTAGGGGACTATGCTAAACGCATAGAGTGTACAAAAATAAAAAAGAAACAGAGCCTTTCCTCAAAAAGTTTATATGTCAGTGGGGGAACCAGAGGTTTTTAAGGTTGTAATTATGTATATAGATTATAAAGAATCCATATTAAAACATAATGGAGTAAATAAATGAGTGTATAAATAAATAAATAATAGGAGGGAGGGAGAAGACAAATCTTGCCAACAGAAGAATTCCATATGTAGGTAACCTCCCCCCCGCCCCCCCCCGCCCCCCCCCCGGCATCCATCTCCTCCCCAAGGAGGTGGAGGTGAAGCTTAATCTTCCCCTTAAGTCCAGTCCTGGGCTGGCCTTAATGATTGAATTCCAAAGACAGTATAAAATGGGAGAAAAAGTAACTTTACAGTGGAGAAACCAAGCAAACACCATGTTATGCAAGTGATGATGTTTCACATCACCAGTGATGTCACGGAGACACTACATACTCTCTGTTATGATGTGATGAGACGGTTACTTCGCTTCTGCGGTATTCTTTGTCAAAACCTATAACTCCAGTCGAATCATGAGAAAAACATCAGCCAAACCCAGACTGAGAACAATTCTACAAAATATCAGACAAATATTCCTCAAGACTGTCAAAATCATGAAAAACAAGGAAGGAATGAGGAACTGTCATAGACCAGAGAAGACTAAGGAGACATGACAACTAACTAAGTGGAATGTGATATACTGGATTGGGTCCTAGAACAGAAAAAGGTCATTAACAGGAAAACTGGTGAAATCCAAAAAAAGTCTTAAGTTTAGTTAATAGTAATGTATAAATGTTGGCTTTTTAATTTTGAAAAATATACTATGGTAGTATAAGATGTTAGCAATAGGAAAAACTGGGAGAGAGGTAAAGGGAACTCTGTTTGTATCTTTTCTGCAGATTTGAAATTATTTGAAAATGAAAAAGGTCATTTTTAAAAAATGGAGTAATACTGTATTGTATTATATCACAGAAGAAGAAGACCTTTTAAAAGGTCTTTTAAATCTCTACCCTCTATATACTATTCACTAATTAAAAGGACAATTATGAGAAAAGAAAATAGGCCCATCTCCCTTATGTATACAGAAGCAAAAATCATACACAAAATGTTAGACAATCAAATGTAGAGTGTGTGAGTGAGTGAATGTGTGTGTGTGTGTGTGTGTGTGTGTGTGTGTGTGTGTGTGAATTCCTACCAAGTTGTTTTACTCCAGAAATGCAAGGTGAGTTAACATTCAAATATCAATAAATGTCATGCACCACATCCATAAAATAAAGGAGAAAATGTATATGATCATATCAGTATAGTCAGATAAAGCATTTGATAAAATTCAATAATTATGTATGATTAAAAACTCATAGCAAAGGGAAACTACAAAAAACTTTAGAGCCACCATCCTATTTATAGTGAAATGTGGAGAACGTCCACTGTAAGATTAGGAACAAAATAAGAATGCCAACTCTTACCTTTTCTATTCAACCTATTAGTAAAAGTATTAAATGGCATTAGCAGTAAGGCAGGAAAAAGAAATCAGAAATATAAGGCTAAGAAAGGAAGAAATCATACTGTCACTTTCCATAGTTGATATAATTAAGGATACAGAAAATCCAAAACCATCTACAGATAACTTATTAGAATATCAGTTAGTTTTTAGAAGAGTTGCCAGATAAGAGACCAAACATTAAAAAATTCCACTAACATTTTTCTGTGTCTGAAAAGTTATAAAATTAAAAACTAAAAAATATGCCATCTACATTATCATCAAAACATCATATACCTAATAATAAGTGTAATAAAAAATGTAAGAACCCTATTAGAATAGAAAACTATTGATATATCATAGAGAGAAATTAAAGGTGATCTAAATAGGATTTCTGCTTTGAGGCAGGATGTATAGGCATACCTCACTTTATTGCACTTCACTTTATTGTACCTTGCAGATAATGCTTTTTTTTTTTTTTTACAAATTGAAGGTTTGTGGCAACCCTGTGTCAAGCAGCTCTACTGGTGGTGCCATTTTTCCAACAGCATTTGCTCACTTCGTGTCTCTATGTCATGTTTTGGTAAGTCTCACAATATTTCAAACTTTTTCACTATTATACTTGTTACATGATCTGTGATCAGTGATCTTTGATGTTACTATTGCAAAAAGATTACAGCTTGCTGAAGGCTCAGATGATGGGTAGCATTCTTAAAGTCTACTTTCAAATTAAGATATGTACTTTTTTTAGACATAATGCTATTGCACACTTAATAGACTACAGTATAGCATAAACATAACTTGTACATGCACTGGGAAACCAAACAACTCGTGTGACTTGCTTTCTTATGATATTCTCCTTATTGTGGTGTCTGGGACCAAAGCCATATCTCCATAATAACATGCCTGCACTAGGTAGGCACAGGCCATCACTCCTGCTGCAACGAGCAAACAAACTTGAATAAAAGATCATCGAGCTAAGGAAGCAATCAAGAAACAATATCAACTAATATGCTAGAGAGGGACATTTAGAGATTTGGAGCAGGGGTTTGGTGTAGGGAGACATACTCCACTGGAAAAGAGAAATCACCATACCTTTTGATGAACTCATTTGCTGGCATGATGGAGTGAAATCTAGCAGAATGTCAAGCCGATTTCCCCCACAGGACATTTCCTTAGTGTCAGGGTGGTATAGGATGATGGGGGACTGAGCCAAGAAAGCAGAGTGAAATTTCCTGCACAGTCATGGCACTAACAAACCAAATCCCGCTAGATAAAGGGGCCTGTGACAATCATTAGGTCTCCTCTTCAAGACATTTGCCAGTTTTTGAACCTATATAAAGCAGGAAGCTAAATACCTAATGCCTGAGGGAGAGAACTTTCCAAAGTGAGGAATTAGAGACCTACCAGACTCACAGTAAAAACCCAGAAGTGCCATCCCCAAGAAGGGGGCTGAGTCAGAAAAAGTGAAATCATCTGCAATGTTTCAGTGTTTATGAGACAAATTTTCACTGAGAAAGTGTAACGGCAACAAATACATAACTGGTCTCTCCTTACATTTGCCATACTCTGAAGCTGTGAGAACTGAGAGCCTAAAGAGCTGAATTCAAACATCTGAAAGACTGAAGTCAATAACTGACTGTATTTATTGAAGAATCAAAGACCTGTCAGGCTCACAGCAAAAATCCAGGGAGGCCACAAATTAGGAAAAATCATAGGTAGGATGAGACAACTAAAGCTCCAACCCAGTTCTGACCTAGTAAAATTCCTGAAATGACTGAAATGATCAGCCACTCTGATTCACAGAGAAAAGGGTAAATCTTCTCTGGTGCAAAGTAATAGCATCTTCAGTCTCTATGAATTTTTTATTCACCACGTCCAGCACACAATCAAAAATTATGAAATTCCTGAAGCAGGAAAAAGTGACTAAAACTTAAGACAAAAAAAAAAAAAAAAAAACGAAGAAAAATTGATTTAGAGGGAATTCAGATTCTGGAGTTAGCACAGAACTTTAAAATGACTATATTGAGAGTAAAAGATGGGGATTAATAGATTAAAATATGGAGAATCTCAACAGAAAATTGGAATCAATTTTAAAAAATCAAATACAGATAAATGAAAAATAAGAAAACTGATCCCCAGCAGACCTTAGGGAATACTAGAAGAAATTTTTTTGGGCTGAAGTAAAATGGCCCAACATAGAACAGAGCTGGGCTCTCGGTCCCATATTGAACTCGAGTTGGAAGAGGCGAGTCCGGTCTCAAAACGGAGGTAAAACCGCCGCCCGGTCGACCCCAGCCCGACTCCGGCCGCCGCCGCCGCCGCCGGGGGGAGGAGGGCCATGATCCGAAGGAACCAGAACAGTTGAGAAAACTGTTTATTGGTGGTCTGAGCTTTGAAACTACAGACGATAGCTTAAGAGAACATTTTGAGAAATGGGGCACACTTACAGATTGTGTGGTGATGAGAGACCCCCAGACAAACCGTTCCAGGGGCTTTGGTTTTGTGACTTACTCTTGGGTTGAAGAGGTGGATGCAGCAATGTGTGCTCGACCACACAAGGTTGATGGGCGTGTAGTGGAACCAAAGAGAGCTGTTTCTAGAGAGGATTCTGTAAAGCCTGGTGCCCGTCTAACAGTGAAGAAAATTTTTGTTGGTGGTATTAAAGAAGATACAGAAGAATGTAATTCGAGAGACTACTTTGAAAAGTATGGCAAGATTGAAACCATAGGAGTTATGGAAGACAGGCAGAGTGGAAAAAAGAGAGGATTTGCTTTTGTAACTTTTGATGATCATGATACAGTTGATAAAATTGTTGTTCAGAAATACCACACTATTAATTAATGGGCATAATTGTAAGTGAAAAAGGCCCTTTCTAAACAAGAAATGCAATCTGCTGGATCACAGAGAGGTCGTGGAGGTGGATCTGGCAACTTTATGGGTCGTGGAGGAAACTTTGGAGGTGGTGGAGGTAACTTTGGCCGTGGTGGAAACTTTGGTGGAAGAGGAGGCTATGGTGGTGGAGGTGGTGGCAGCAGAGGTAGTTATGGAGGAGGTGATGGTGGATAAAACGGATTTGGAGGCGACGGTGGTAACGATGGTGGTGGTCCTGGTTACAGTAGTAGAGGAGGCTATGGTGGTGGTGGACCAGGATATGGAAACCAAGATGGTGGATATGGTGGCGGTGGTGGAGGATATGATGCTTACAATGAAGGAGGAAATTTTGGAGGTAACTATGGTGGTGGTGGTGGGAGCTATAATGATTTTGGAAATTATAGTGGACAACAGCAATCAAATTATGGACCCATGAAGGGGGGCAGTTTTGGTGGAAGAAGCTCGGGAAGTCCCTATGGTGGTGGTTATGGATCTGGTGGTGGAAGTGGTGGATATGGTAGCAGAAGGTTCTCAAAACTCAGAAGAAAAGGGCTACAGTTCTTAGCAGGAGAGAGAGCGAGGAGTTGTCAGGAAAGCTGCAGGTTACTTTGAGACAGTCGTCCCAAATGCATTAGAGGAACTGTAAAAACCTGCCGCAGAAGGAACGATGATCCATAGTCAGAAAAGTTACTGCAGCTTAAACAGGAAACCCTTCTTGTTCAGGACTGTCCTAGCCACAGTTTGCAAAAAGTGCAGCTATTGATTCATGCAACGGAGGGTCAATTAGATGTACATTCCTGAGGTCTTTTATCTGTTGTAGCTTTGTCTTTTTCTTTTCATTACATCAGGTATATTGCCCTGTAAATTGTGGTAGTGGTACCAGGAATAAAAAATTAAGGAATTTTAAACTTTTCAATATTTGTGTAGTTCAGTTTTTCTACATTTTAGTACAGAAACTTTAACAAAATGCAGTTTTGAAGGTGTTTCCTTGTGAGTTAACAAGTAAAGAAGATCATTGTTCATTAATATTTTGTATGAATTTTGCTAAAGTTAACTGTAAAGAAACACCTGCTGACTTGCAGTTTAAGGGGATCTATTCTCCCCATTTCCAAACCATGAAATGGGCTCTGACATGTGGAGAGAATAGATATTTGTATGTTTGCAATGTGTGTTTTAGATAATAGAATTGGGTATTTAAATTAGCATATTTGTGAATTTAATAGCTTTAAGATTTACTTCAAATGAAAAATCTCAGAATTCAAAAAAAAAAAAACAAAAGAACAGAGCTGGGAGCGCGATTGGCGCTGCCTGCGGGGGAGGAGCGCCGCCGCCGCCGCCGCGAGCTGGGAGCTCGACTGGCGCTCCCTGCGGGGGAGGAGCGCCGCCGCCGCCGCCGCGAGCTGGGAGCTCCACTGGCGCTCCCTGCGGGGGAGGAGCGTCGCCGCCGCCGCCGCCGCCGCCGCGAGCTGGGAGCTCGATTGGCGCTGCCTGCGGGGGAGGAGCGCCGCCGCCGTCGCCGCCGCGAGCTGGGAGCTCGATTGGCGCTGCCTGCGGGGGAGGAGCGCCGCCGCCGTCGCCGCCGCGAGCTGGGAGCTGGATTGGCGCTGCCTGCGGGGGAGGAGCGCCGCCGCCGCCGCCGCCGCCGCGAGCTGGATTGGCGCTGCCTGCGGGGGAGGAGCGCCGCCGCCGCCGCCGCGAGCTGGGAGCTCGATTGGCGCTGCCTGCGGGGGAGGAGCGCCGCCGCCGCGAGCTGGGAGCTCGATTGGCGCTGCCTGCGGGGGAGGAGCGCCGCTGCCGTCGCCGCCGCGAGCTGGGAGCTCGACTGGCGCTCCCTGCGGGGGAGGAGCGCCGCCGTCGCCGCCGCGAGCCGGGAGCTCGATTGGCACTGCCTGCGGGGGAGGAGCGCCGCCGCCGCGAGCTGGAAGCTCGCTTGGCACTGCCTGCGGGGGAGGAGCGCCGCCGCCGCCGCCGCGAGCTGGATTGGCGCTGCCTGCGGGGGAGGAGCGCCGCCGCCGCCGCCGCCGCGAGCTGGGAGCTCGATTGGCGCTGCCTGCGTGGGAGGAGCGCCGCCGCCGTCGCCGCGAGCTGGGAGCTCGATTGGCGCTGCCTGCGTGGGAGGAGCGCCGCCGCCGTCGCCGCCGCGAGCTGGGAGCTCGATTGGCGCTGCCTGCGTGGGAGGAGCGCCGCCGCCGCCGCCGCCGCGAGCTGGGAGCTCGATTGGCGCTGCCTGCGTGGGAGGAGCGCCGCCGCCGTCGCCGCCGCGAGCTGGGAGCTCGATTGGCGCTGCCTGCGTGGGAGGAGCGCCGCCGCCGCCGCCGCCGCCCCCGCCGTCGCAGTCGTCGTGAGTGAAGAAGCGCCTCGGTGACGCCTGGTGAGGGCCCTCGCCGACGCCTGGGCTTACCTGCCGCCCGGCCAGCTCCGCTCGTTTCCCGTCCCCCGCGGCCCGGCGCGGGGCAGGCCTGCCAGGGCCATGGAGGACGAGGTGGTCCGCATTGCCAAGAAGATGGACAAGATGGTGCAGAAGAAAAACGCGGTGAGCGCGGCGGGCGGCGCGGGCCGGAGGGAGGCCGGGCGGCGGGCGGGGGCCAGTCGGCCTGAGGGGGCTCCCGGCCGGCGGTGAGCGCGGCGGGTGCTGCGAGACGGCGGCGAGGCCCGCGCTCTGGGGAGGGGTTCCTGGGGAGGGGGGAGCTTCGTGTCCCGCGGCCGCGTCCCGGGCAGGGGTTCTGGGGGGCGTCCTGTCCCGCAGCTGCGTCCCGGGCAGGGGTCTGGGGGGCGTCCTGTCCCGCAGCTGCGTCCCGGGCAGGGGTTCTGGGGGGCGTCCTGTCCCGCGGCCGCGTCCCGGGGAGGGGGTCCTGGGGGGGTCCCGGGGAGGGCGTCCGGTCCCGCGGCCACCGGCGCTGGGATCCGCCCTGGGCGCCCGAGGCCCCTCGTGATTAGCGCAGCCCGGTAAACTCTATGGAGGCATCCTCCTCATTATTTTAAACGTGACGGTGGTAAAGCCTCGCTGGTTTAGCTGAAGAGTGCAGAGAGCCCTCCCTGTTTGAAAGAATTGGTTCTCTTTCCCGGGCTCATTGGCCAGCAGCGAGAAAACAACATCAAACAGAGGTTTGTGATCAGTTTTAGACATGAAACTGTTCAAGCAAAACGTGAATTTCCTGGATCTTATTTTTGAGGAAGGCTGAACATTCCCTTGATTGTCTCAACTCCCCTGCATGTTTGCTTAGCAATTAAAAAAGGTGAACTACGCCAGTGTACTTGGCAAGTTGCTAAACTTTTTGGAAAAAGTGGATCTTGTTAGGCCGCGGAGTGCGGGGAGCTGTGTTTAAGGCATTGCCGCCGACGAGGCTGTGCTGCCGGCTGGATTTGGACACATGTCGTTGCTGGTCCTCTCAGTGGTTTACAGTTGCTACCGGTGGCGTTTTCTGTTACTGATAACGTGTGCACGTGAACGTGGTCTCTTGCGGTTTGTATGAGGTGCTCCAGTTTCTGCATTTCTTTCCACCTGTGTGGGCCACTCTCAGTCCCTTGCTTCCGAGTCGTCTATATTTTCAGCTAAACTTCTGAAATTCTAAGTCCAACGAATGTGAAGGAGAGAAGGGCTGCTCTGATTTGCACAGCACTTTGGAGTTACAAAGCGTTTGTGCAGAATTCTTTGGGGACTCACGACAGCTGTGTTGCATTCATTTTACAGAATAAGAAACTGAGTCAGACCAAGCAGTTCACCTCCTTAAATGAAGTGTGCGTTGTGGATTAAGCCAGGACCCGAGTTTTCTGCTGGGCAGCATGCAGAAGTAGTGTTAAACACCGAATTCTTAAGACTTCAGACTTGGTGTGCGCCTCTTTTCCTTTAACAGGTGCATTGCCCGGCGTGTAATTTCATACCCTGTTCGTCTGTCTTTGCAATTTTGGCTTTTTAAAGGATTTCCTGTTTGTTTTCTGTTGCAGACGTTGCCGGTGCCATTTATTTTTTCTGTTGATACAGGCCTTTCATTCCTCACTGCAAGTGATGAGTTCTGTATATTTGATTGGCTGAACGTTTCTGTTATTCTGTTTAAACTGGCAAGTTTTTTTTCTTTGCCTAGAGAACCCTAGACTCCCCTAGTAGAAGCTGGCTCCTAGGGAAAAAGGCCGTTTCTTGGGTAATTTTTTTCTCGAACTCAGGCTATAAAATGTGTACCTTTTAATCATCTAGTGCACTAGGTGTTTTTGTTTGTTTCCTTTCCTTGAAATAGACGTTTCCTAGAAATGAGGAATTCCTTAGTGAGCAAGTATGGAGAAGACCAGTTTGTATTTATCTGCAGTTCTCAAATTATAAACACATAATGCGTCAGCAGGAGAATGAGGATAAGCTCCACAGATGATCCTCAAGTCTCACTTTTCTTTTCAAATCTTATATTTCTAGTAGTACAGAACTTTACCAATATAAAAACTTGCCCCCCCCCCCCAAAAAAAAGAACACAACTGCAGGAAAGAACAAAGAGCACTTAAAGTGTGTGTGTGTCTAATATATACATGTACATATACCCAGGTACATACACCTTTATATTTATATGTTATTTTGTAAATAAGTGACAGTAATAATGTCTTGTGGAGATGTAGAACAGAAGTATACAACGAAAGCACAAACAGCAGGAGGGGCAAATGGAGTTAAACTGTTCAACCTCCATGGGATGGTTCCATGGAGGAGGCAGAGAGGGGGATGGGATCCTCGAAGAGCTGCTGAAGACCTTGCATTTTTTGCAGATCTCTTTAGAATGCTACTTGCATATTGTGCTCTCACTGAATGCACCTGGCTGAGCTATGGCACATTAGCACGGTAAACATTTGTCAGATTTGCCCTAGTCAGAACATTTTCTATACCTGCCATCCTGCTTGGCACTTAAAAAAAAATTTTTTTTTTTTTAAGCTCTCTATGATATAGGGATGATGGGTGAAGAAGGTAGGCTGCAGGGTAATATGTAGTATGTATGATCCCATTTTGATACAGTAAACAGAAAGTATTAAATGCATGCCTGTTTGTATGAGCAGTGAGTTTGCATGGTTATCTCAAGAGGGAGGGAATGGGACGGGTAGAGAAAGAGACTGACCACAGACTATTGTTTTACTTGTTACAAGAGGCATGTGTTGCCTTCATTTCTGATTAAACTTTTTGTGTACAGATTATTGTAGGTTTACATGCAGTTGTAAGAAATAATAGTGCGATAGCTCCTGCGTGTCCTTTACCCAGTTTTCCCCAATGGTAACATCTTACAGAATCATAGTATACTGTCACAACCTGGGTATTGCCATTGACACAGTCAAGATAGAGAACATTTCCATCCCACAGGATCTCTCCTGATGCCATTTTATAGCCACTGCTGCTCCCCCACTCCCCACCAAATCATAATGATCTGATAGTGCAGTGGATAAAGTTGCAATAAAGTTTTTGTGCAGATGATCAAGGGAAAATACCCCCTGGGGAAGATGGCCCGTCTCCCACTCCCCCGGCCCTATCTGTCCCTGGCAACCTGTCATTTCAAGAATGTTATGTGGGACTTCCCTGGTGGCGCAGCGGTTAAGAATCTGCCTGCCATTGCAGGGGACATGGGTTTGATCCCTTGTCCGGGAAGATCCCACATGCCGCGGAGCAACTAAGCCCATGCGCCACAACGACTGAGCCTGCGCTTTAGAGCCCGGGAGCCACAACTACTGAGCCCACGTGCCACAACTACTGAAGCCCGCGTGCCTAGAGCCCGTGCTCTGCAACAAGAGAAGCCACCGCAGCGAGAAGCCCGCACACTGCAACAAAGAGTAGCCCCCGCTCGCCGCAACTAGAGAAAGCCCACACGCAGCAACGAAGACCCAACGCAGCCAAAAATAAAACAAATTAACTAATTAATTAAAAAAAAAGAATGTTATGTGAATAAAATCATATAGTGTGTAACCTTTTTTTTTTTTTTAAGTAAAAAAAATTTTTTTTTGGCTGCGCTGCCGGTTGTGCGATCTTAGTTCCCCGACCAAGGATTGAACCCAGCCCAGGTAGTGAAAGTGCTGAGTGCTAAACACTGGACCGCCTGGGAATTCCCAGTATGCAACCTTTTGGATTGGCCTTTTTCAATCAGTGTAATTCCCTGGAGAGTCATCCAAATTGCATGAATCAACAGTGCTCCTCTTTTTTAAAAAAAATATTTATTTATTTATTTGGCTGTGCGGGTCTTTAGTTGCAGCATGCGGGATCTAGTTCCCTGACCAGGGATGGAACCTGGGCCCCCTGCATTGAGAGTGCAGAGTCTTAACCGCTGGAACACCAGAGAGGTCCCAGTGCCGCTTTCTTTTTAATTGCTGAGTAGTATTCCATGGTTTGGCTGTACTTCAGTTTGTTTAATCACTTGCCCATTGAAGAACATCTGAGTTTTTTTTCCCATTTCCTGACTATTACTGATAGAGATGCTGTGGACATTTGTGTACCTTTTTTTGTGCGAACATGCGTTCTCTGGGATAAATGCCGTAGGGTATGTGTTGCTTTTTTTGTTTTTTTTTCGGCTACGCTGTGCCACATGTGGGATCTTGGTTCCCCAATCAGGGATCGAGCCCGTGCCCCCTGCATTGGGAGCTTGGAGTCTTAACCACTGGACTGCCAGGGAAATTCCTGTATTGCTCCCCCCGCCCCACTTGATTGATTGATTGGTTGATTGGCTGTATTGGGTCTTAGTTGCGGCACGCGGGACCTTCGTTAAGGCATGTGGGATCTTTATTGTCGTTGCGGCGCACGGGCTCTTCGTTGCAGCATGAGAGCTTCTCTCTAGTTGTGGCGTGCGGGTTTTCTCTCTCTAGTTGTGGCACGTGGGCTCTGTAGTTGTGGCGTGCAGGCTCCAGAGCGCGTGGGCTCTGTAGTTTGCTGCACGTGGGCTACCTCATTGAGGTGTGCGAGCTCAGTAGTTTGGTGCGAGGGCTTAGTTGCCCCGCGGCATGTGGGATCTTAGTTCCCCGACCGGGAATCGAACCCGCGTCCCCTGCATTGCAGGACGGATTCTTTACCACTGAACCACCAGGGAAGTCCCTGTATTGCTTTTTTAAATTCAAAAAAAAAAAAAAAGGAAAAGCAATTAGAGGTGAAACAACTAATTATATGATGGCCTTTCAAAGTACATATTCAAACCCTACATTCTTGGTGTACATAAGTTATTTATGTTGATTTGTGGTGTTTAGCTCTAGCAACAAGGCAATAATAATAACGCTGTAGTTTTCCTTGTTTCTTTCAACTGATGATCTGTGTATTTATTACAAATATTAATTAACACTCACAAGCTACCAGGAGGCAAGTAATGGTTAGCGCTGGTGTGGTTAACTCCTTTATAGATAGGGAGGTTGAGGCATGGGTATTGTGGAATTTGCCATGTTGAGGCATGGGTATTGTGGAATTTGCCTAAGGTTATATAGCACTGTGTTCTGACTCAGATTCATTCAGATTTATTCCTTCCCTTTCTGTCTCCTGAATTAACGCTTTGTAATTTTGACCTAGGTGTGAGGACACGAAAAGGGTTTTTTTCTGTATCTGAGGTTTAGTGCTTGTTTTATAGAAGCAATATAGTATAGTGGTTAGAGTAGGCACTTTAGCATCTGATTTTTGTTTTTTTCTTAAGTCTTTAATGAATTTGTTACAATATTGCTTCTGTTTTATGTTTTGCACATGCCGGAAAGGTAATAGGCCTTGGCCCCTGGGCCTGGGCTTCGTCTCTTGTGCTGTCTCCTGTCCCTGTTGCCCCCGCGCGCTGGCCCGTCCGCGCTGTGCCAGGGGGTATTGGTCGTCTCGCGGCTCAGTTCACAGTAGCTGAAAGGGACTGTGTGTGATGGTCTCATTTCTGCCCATCGTTTTCAAAGGGAGGCTCTGGCCATTGCTCCTCGGGTAAAATGCAGAGGGAGTGCTTTTTAAGATGGGACTGTCAGTGTTGGGGACACTCCTTAATTACCAAAACGGAATCCCCTTCAGTTCCTCCAGCTGTGTTGTTTTGGCACAGAAGATGTGAGTAATAGGAACTGGAGCTAAGTTGGAGTGAAAAAACGCACCGGTCCCGCCGAATTTTCCATCGAAACAGTTGATTTGTGTTGTCTCTAGGAATTCTAAAGGGCGTACCGTTGCTTCCTAACCGGTGTCATTTGGGAGATCCGCCTCTGTACGTTCAAATGATTAATTTTGAGACTTTGCTCATGTGTGCAGTAAACCCTTGAATTCCCTAAGACCTTCCTTTCCTCCATCTCCTACCCCATTAAGCCCGCTTCAGTTCATCTCCTGAATTTCTTTGGAATCTGTCAGCCAGCTCTTCCTCAACTTCCTAATACTGAACTTGCCTGTCTGTTGCGATTAGGTCCTAACTGGTGTCCATATATCTTGTTTCCTTCCAATCCACTCTTCACACAAGAAACCTTCAAAGCAAGTTGGAACGTTGCTCATAAACATCGCTCACAAGCATTGTTTTGAGAATAGAAAACACAGTGTTGGCCTTTAAGACTCTGCGTGGTCTAGAATCCTCTCTGCTTTAGCCCCATCTTGTGCCACTTTTGCCCTCACTTTCTATGCTTCAGATACACTGAATTAACCTTAGTTCTCACTCATCTGACAGAAGTCAGTTCAGATACTATTTTTCACTGTGATTCCTAGCATTAAGGAATTTGATTATCAGGTTTTGTATGAGGACTATTTCATCAGGGGTACAGAAGTTCTGGCCATCTCTGGTTTTGGATATCCCTTATTTGTTGAGACCTTTGCGTTGTTTGGTTGCCTTTTGTCTGTTTTCCAGATGGGAAAACAGGAACAAGGGAAGTATAGGTTATTACTAGGTGGGGTTGAACAAGTGGAGCAGCAAACTGCAAAGCAGAAAGAAGAGGGACGTACTATAGAGGGATATGACTTCCATTTTCAAGGCGCCTGCATCCTGTGCAGGGCGACAGCCTAACATAAAATGTGCCTAACAACAAATATATTGACTTCTTACTAAAAATCTCCAGTTCATAGAACCGAGGGGTTTGTACCTTCTCCTTTAAAAGTGATAGTCCTGGGACTTCCCCGGTGGTCCCGTGGTGAAGACTCTGCGCTTCCAATGCAGCAGGCGTGGGTTCAATCCCTGGTTGGGGAGCTAAGATCCCACATGCTGCGCAGCCAAAGAAATTTTTTTCAAACGTTATACTCCTGTATTATTGGCTTTAGTGGTTTAGATTTTGTTTTACTGTTAAGAAGATTTCAGTTTATTTACCGGGAACAAACAACACATAATGTAAGAATAGTTTCCCAGAAACGATTTCCATCATTCTCTTCCTCCCTTTCTCCCGCAGACTGGTGTTTCACCTTGACAAGTTCTCTGTCATTCCATAGGAAAGCTGTCTGGCTTGGAGGTTGCAATCCCAGGGAATTTTTCATCAGCGGGGAAGTCTCCATCACTACAGAGGAATCAAGGGAGAAGTCAGTCCCTGGTAAGTGAGATGCTCCCCCTAAACACCAACACAGCAGTCGTGTACCTTTCAAGGGGTTCAGGGGCAAGATGGGCAAGGCATTTCTACTAACTCTTCTTAAGGATCACGGACAGTGCCCTATGCTACGAGGTAAGCGGTGACTGCTGTAGTTCTTACTGGTGATCCTTTCCTGTCACTGATTCTCGGCTTTCTTTGTATTTCATAGGACTGTTGTCAGTCCAATACAAAATGAGTCTTATTTTTAAAAACCTGAAATGTTTTACAGAGCCTAGCATTCTCATATAGGGTCCTTTCCATTCTCCCCACTTTCCCGAGAGGCCAAGAACACTTCACACCATGAACTAGGAGAGGGGGTAGAGCCCTTTCTGATGAAATACATCAACAAAGACAGAGTCTTAGCCTGCTTGCTCTCTGGACAGGATCTCGGACCACAAGGTCTTCAATCCTGGTATAAATGAAGGAAGTGAGGACAGTTCAACTGGCACTCTGATAACAAGAGTTCTGAAACACCTTCCAAAGAGACTATAGCAGTAGATGAGGGAAGGGAGTGCTACAGTGTGGCAGTACAGGGGGAATGATCGGCTACAGCAGTGAAAAGTGTGGTACCGATTGGTGTGCTCTCGGGGTTCTTGTACATGTAGCATAGATGACCTCTGCAGTGGCCCTCCCACCTTCCCACCTGCATTAGGTGTTCTTTTTTTTTGTAATTTATGTTTATGTATTTATTTACTGTTTGAACTTATTTATTCTACGTATTTATTTTTTTGGCCGCACTGCGTCTCTCATTGCTGTGCACGGGCTTTCTCTAGTTGGCGGCTAGCGGGGGCTACTCTCGGTTGCGGTGTGCGGGCATCTCATCGCGGTGGCTTCTCTTGTTGCGGAGCATGGGCTGTAGGCACGTGGGCTTCGGTAGTTGAGGCTCACGGGCTCTAGAATGCAGGCTCCGTCGTTGTGGCACATGCGCTTAGTTGCTGCACGGCATGTGGGATCTTCGCAGACCAGGGCTCGAACCCGTGTCCCCTGCATTGGCAGGCGCCACCAGGGAAGCCCTAGGTGTTCTCATATAGAGTCTAAAAACAGAGAGCACTGAGAGAAGGTAGTGGTTATTAAAGGCTCAGGATCTAAATTCTACCTGTCTCTACACCCCTTCCCAGCTGTCGATTTGACCCCATTTTTGAATGCTGACCTCATTGTTCAACTTTTCTCTGCCGTCTGTATACTCACCTTGAAAACTTGTTTCTGTGATGCGTTGAGCAGACACAGGGTGGCAGATTGCAGAGGTGGAAGCTGGTGGTCGGATATTTGTGGGCTGAATCTCCTTCAGTCCCATTCCCATTTCTGGTTGCCCAGAGGCCCTACTTCCTGTGTGTGACGCAGAGCCGTAGGATTGCGGGCAGGAGCCAAGTTCTCCATACAGTAAAGACCCCAGTGTGCCTTGGTTATAGTAATATACCTGGCTTCCTTCCTGGCAGGGAAGTGACAGGCGGCTATGCCCCTGCTTTGTTCGTGGGCCTCCTGATCCAGCAGTTCCCTTGGCTCTGCCCCTGTCGTCAGCTGCCCCTAGGATAACTCTGAGCCCTAGCCACTTCTCTGGTAGATTTCCCTATTCCCCCACTACAGTCACACCTGAATAAGGCAACTCAGACCTTTCAGAGATGTGTCCTGAACCTCTTGTTTTCTGAAATACCTATCTGGTGGTTGTGAGACTTAAGGCCAGCGTCCCCGAGAGACTTTTTCTATTTCTCCTAGTAAACCTAGACTCATCTTCTGTCACCTTCAACTCTACTCCAATTGTGTTCTTTCAACCCAGACCTCTGACCCTGCTTTTTACTTCTGCCGTTTCATCCTCGCTCCTGCTTCCTTTCCTAAATCCATACGTCTCTTTTGGCCTTCCTAGCCCTGGGCCAAGTTCCTTCCTCTTTGCTCAGTTTTTACCCCTTTCCTTCATTCTCCCATCCAACTTTCAGTCCTTCCTTTCTCACGCCCCAGTTAGCAGCATCTGAAAATTCGAAAGGTTTGTTACTCGTCTATTAATTGTATTCCATTTACTTATTCAGTTCTATACCTGTCTTACCTGTGTATGGAAGAACAGCTGGTAGCCAAGGTGGCACCAAGAATCCTAGCAGCTCTCACTTGACGTATCCGTAGTAGTCGGCAATTTCCATTTCGTTTTCCCTCTCGGTGAAAAATTGCAGCTTGCCCGAAGAGGTGTATCTGGCAGCATTCTCCCGTTGTTGTTGAGCCCGCCTCTTCATGGCCTCTCGCTCTGGCCTCTGCTCTTGTTCGATGGGCTTTGACATGACTGGCTCAGGCACGTTGGGTTCCCTCCATGGAACTCGTTGCTTGCTGAAGTCTTGGAGTAGAAATTGGGTTTGGAGCTTGGGTGGGGACTGGCGCTTATTCACAGCAGGGGGAACAGGCTCCCGCTGGAGAGGAGCGCCAGATGAAGTTTTGGAGGGTGCAGGCCTAGGAGCAGCAGACTGAGGGACACGAGGCTGGGTATGGTTGGTCCAAGCCGGTTGGGTTGGGTTGGTCACAGTTGGCTGAGCTGGTTTGGCGGGGCCTGGCAAAGAGGCAGGAGCTGGCTGGTGGGATGAATTGGCTGCAGCAGGTTGAGCTGAGTCAGTAGAACCAGGCTGGGCACGGTAAGCCCCAGCAGGCCGATGTGAGGCCAGAGACTGTGGCCTCCGAGGAGCGGGTCGAGCTTGAGGCTTGTCCCAGGCAGAAAAAGGCAGAGGTATCAACTTGACCTTCCCAGGAGGAGGCCGCTCATACTGGGCTGGAGACGGACACTCTGTTTCAGCACTGCTGTCTGGTTTCTGGGCTTGGACTTGCGTTTTCTCAGGACCCTTCCCCTCACGTGGGGTATGCCGCCATGGCTGGATAGCTGGGGGTGGCTGGGGGTCTTTGGGGTTGCTTGACTTTCCCAAGAGCCGACAGGAAGAGAGCCCAGTTTTCGTCTCATTCTTCTTCCCCAGCGCATGAAGAACCTTCACAGACTCCAGCATGCGCACGCCAAGGGAGGTTCGAGGCTTTTGAAAGCTCTGTTGGAGAAGCTCAGTTTGGTGTTCCTTTCGCTTCGTGTGGGGGATTGCTGGCTTCTCTTCTGCCTTGACTTTGTTCCCTGACTGCTTGTTCTCCTCAGCCTTGTTTCTCCCTCTGGTCCTTTTGGTCTTTTCCTGCCCGTGGCTCTTAGTTTTGCTGATCTTTCTGGATGCAGCTTTCTGAGGTTTGCCTTGAGAGTGCTTGGCCGTGTTCACAGGAGCCCTGTCACTGACTGCAGCGTGGCATATAACCACTTCTCCCCCTAACAGGCACTCTGGATTCTTTGGCTGGATTTTGGCCTTGGGAGCGCCACTGATAGGCTCAGAGGCTTTCTGTTTGTTCTTCCTGGGTTGATCAGAGGGAACCTTTATGACACTTGGCTTTTCCTGCACCGGATTCACCTTAATGGCTCTGGTGTCTTTAGCTTTGATCACGTTGGGACCTTGGGATTGATCAAGATCTTTCAAAGGATTAAAGAGCTGGGGAAGGTGAATATCCTCCGCCAGTGTAGTAATGTCTGCAAGACCACTGCTAGGTTCAATCCCATTTTCAAGTGTCCCTAGGTCCTGACGACTCCGGCTGTTCTCTCCCAGATCAGCATTTTCAGAACCAGGCTGCTCCTCTTGGCTGAGGGGATCGGTGCAGGCCAGCGGCTGGTGAATATCAGGGATTCCTAAAGGGAGTAGTGGAGGATCTTGGTTCTCTGTTGGGATCTGGTAGGCATCCAGAGGCTTTGAAAGCTTGGTTTTGATATCATCCACGTGCTTACTCTCTATTTGTCCCTGGCTTGGAGCTGGAGGCAGGGCCAGGAGACGCCTGGCACTCTGGACTGGAGCTGTCACTGAAATGTCCCCAAGTTCAGATGGTGGGTTACTCTCAAGTATGTGGCTGTTTCTGCTACTGCAGGACTTGGGGAGTTCTTGACTTTGTGTCACACAAAACGTCTGGCTTGGAGGTTGCAATCCCAGGGAATTTTTCATCACCAGGGGGGAGGTCTCCATCCCTACAAAGGGATCAAGGGAGAAGTCAGTCCCTGGTAAGTGAGATGCTCCCCCTAAACACCAACACAGCAGTCGTGTACCTTTCAAGGGGTTCAGGGGCAAGATGGGCAAGGCATTTCTACTAACTCTTCTTAAGGATCACGGACGGTGCCCTATGCTACGAGGTAAGCGGTGACTGTTGTAATTCTTACTGGTGAGCCTTTCCTGTCGCTGATTCTCGGCTCGCTTTGTATTTCATAGGACTGTTATAAGTCCAATACAAAATGAGTCTTATTTTTAAAAACCTGAAATGTTTTACAAAGCCTAGCATTCTCATATAGGGTCCTTTCCATTCTCCCCACTTTCCCGAGAGGCCAAGAACACGTCACACCATGAACTAGGAGAGGGGGTAGAGCCCTTGCTGATGAAATACATCAACAAAGACAGAGTCTTAGCCTGCTTGCTCTCTGGACAGGATCTCGGACCACAAGGTCTTCAATCCTGGTATAAATGAAGGAAGTGAGGACAGTTCAACTGGCACTCTCATAACAAGAGTTCTGAAACACCTTCCGAAGAGACTATAGCAGTAGATGAGGGAAGGGAGTGCTACAGTGTGGCAGTACAGGGGGAACGATCGGCTACAGCAGTGAAAAGTGTGGTACCGATTGGTGTGCTCTCGGGGTTCTTGTACATGTAGCATAGATGACCTCTACAGTGGCCCTCCCACCGTCCCACCTGCATTAGGTGTTCTTTTTTTTTGTAATTTATGTTTATGTATTTATTTACTGTTTGAACTTATTTATTCTACGTATTTATTTTTTTGGCTGCACTGGGTCTCTCATTGCTGTGCACGGGCTTTCTCTAGTTGGCGGCTAGCGGGGGCTACTCTTGGTTGCGGTGTGCGGGCTTCTCATCGCGGTGGCTTCTCTTGTTGCGGAGCATGGGCTGTAGGCACGTGGGCTTCGGTAGTTGAGGCTCACGGGCTCTAGAATGCAGGCTCCGTCGTTGTGGCACATGCGCTTAGTTGCTGCACGGCATGTGGGATCTTCGCAGACCAGGGCTCGAACCCGTGTCCCCCGCATTGCATTGGCAGGCGGATTCTTAACCACGGCGCCACCAGGGAAGCCCTAGGTGTTCTCATAGAGAGTCTAAAAACAGAGGGCACTGAGCGAAGGTAGTGGTTATTAAAGGCTCAGGATCTAAATTCTACCTGCCTCTACACCCCTTCCCAGCTGTCGATTTGACCCCATTTTTGAATGCCGACCTCATTCTTCAACTTTCTCTGGCGTTTGTTATACTCACCTTGAAAACTTGTTTCTGTGATGCGTTGAGCAGACACAGGGTGGCAGA
Organism: Balaenoptera borealis; assembly: GCF_965194805.1. Lineage (NCBI taxonomy): Eukaryota > Metazoa > Chordata > Mammalia > Artiodactyla > Balaenopteridae > Balaenoptera > Balaenoptera borealis. The sequence continues at coordinate 55,269 of NW_028122554.1, read as the reverse complement.
CTGCAGAGGTGGAAGCTGGTGGTCGGATATTTGTGGGCTGAATCTCCTTCAGTCCCATTCCCATTTCTGGTTGCCCAGAGGCCCGACTTCCTGTGTATGACGCCGAGCCGTAGGATTGCGGGCAGGAGCCAAGTTCTCCATACAGTAAAGACCCCAGTGTGCCTTGGTTATAGGAATATACCTGGCTCCCTTCCTGGCAGGGAAGTGACAGGCGGCTCTGCCCCTGATTTGGAATCTGAGATGGTGTTCCCTGAGCAAGGCTGGCAGAAAGCGATGGATGTAGAGGGACCATGTTCTTGGCGTCTGAAGTTTTATCATCCTGGGCTGCCAGAAACATGGAGGAGGCAGCTGTGTGGCGGTCAGTGAGTGCCAGAGTAAAGTCTCCGAGTGAAGAAGAATTCTTTTCAGTGCTTGCTGTGATGTCCCACTCAAGAACACCTGGATAGGAAGCAGCTGAAGTGGAGATCTGGCTGTGGTCAGTAACTCCAGATAACATAGTCGTGCTAGAATGTTGGTAAAGGTAGGCACTACCCATGAGTGTCTGGAAAGGGGTACCAGTAGCCGATGCCGAACTGACGGCAGGGGCAGAGACTCTGGAGAAGTTGCAGACACTTCGTGTTAGGGAAGTTGCATTGCTCACCACAGGAGGAGAATGCTGCAGAGAATTTAGAGTTCCAAGTAGAGATGGATGTTGGAAATTTTCTGTAAGAACAAGAGGGTCATGAAAAACTCAGGGAGGTTGAGAAATTCTCACTACGTTTGAGGAACGGCATCATCTGAAGGTTCTTGCTATCAGGACACCTCTACTATCACTACTTCCTGAGAAACCCAAAATCAGACAGTTGATGATGGCTGTAAGGACTGAGCAGTTTTCCACTCTTCTCTATTAACTGCCTGTGCTCCCATCTTGGGCACAGACGGGCAGAAGAGCCAAGTGGTGTGGTTCAGAGATTGTTCTCTAGGCTGGAAGCAACCTTCTCCCTGCCCTGTCTTTCCCTTCGGCCTGCACTCGTATTGACTTCTATGCTATTTCCTAGACTGGAAGCATTTTAGAACTAGGAGGCCCTTAGAGAACTTCGATGTTCTCAGTCTCATTTCGTGAGTAAGGAAACTGAGGCTCAGAGAGGTCGGGTTGACTTGTTCAAGTTCTCTCATTATGTTAGTATCATTACCAGGTTTCAGAACCTAAGTATCCTGACTTCCTTGCCAGGACTCCACTCTGAGCATGATACTGCCAGAAAGCAGGAGAAATAGAACTTATAATATAGGCATTTTTTTTGTCCATTAGAAAACAGTACGGCTATTACCATTGTCGTCTTCAGTGTCTCCCTTTGCTTGTGCAGTTCCCACGCTATTACCTAGAGGTGACGTACAGCTCAGTCCAACTGGTGAATTGAAAGAGTCATTTTTGCCCTCTTCAAGCCTGGTTTCTCATCCTACCTCAAAATGATTACCCGAAAGTGGATTTCTTAAGTGCTTTTGGAAAGGGAAAAGTTATCTGATTACTTCAGATTACTCATCTATAAAGTGGTTATAACACCACCACCAATAATAATAGCAGTAATAATTAATAGATGAATAAGCTGATCTGTTGCGTATGATTTATATGGAGGAAGATACAATAAGTTCTAGAAAGACAAAGAAAAATCATGACAAGCATATTACGTTAACGAAAAAGAAATCCATAGATATTAATGAAAACTGGGGTATGTGGCAAGTATCGAAGCCTAATGAATTTACTAACAAATGGCATTCTGTACCATCCATGCAATATTATGAAAGTGAATTTTGCCCACTCTATTTTAGTGAATACTATTAACCAGAAAACACGATGGAGGTGATAGAGGTGAATGAATTCCTAGCCAATGCATACAGACAGAGAAGGTATGTCAGTAAAAAATGCATAACAAGCAACAGAATGCAATAAATGTGCATGTATAGGTAGCCACAACACATATAGACAAGTATTTCAATGAAAACCGGTACGAAGCAGACAGCAAAATAATAAGTGTAAAAGAGTTTCATTATTGTGCTCCTTCATATTTTTACCCAGCAAGTAAGAGGTATTAAGCCTAGGAGAAATATATATTTCAATGAATATAGCTTATATAATAAGCAGAAAGGAAGCTTAAAATGTATCAGGAAGGTTTTTGGATTTATCCTAGAACTTAGATTAGAATCATCTTCAGCATCCAAGAAGATGGCATCCCAAAACCTCAAAAAACCATCATGCCTAGAATCCAATTAAAAAAGATTTTCGAATGTAAGAAAATCCACAGGACTCCACAATATGGTTTTCGATAAACGTGGATGTTTGTTTGTTTTGTTTCTTTGGCCGCGCCGCGTGGCCCTGGCCGTGAAAGCACCGAGTCCTAAGCACTGGACCGCCAGGGAATTCCCTAAGTGGGGGGAATTAGAGATGTGGGGCTTGACTTTTTCTTCTTCTTCTTCTTCTTCGGTAGCTAAGATCTGCAAGCGAACGATGGCTGTTGATCAATGTGCTCTCTGTGTTAGGAAGGAAATAACTGTAAAAATGAAAAGCAGCCTTGCCTTAGAACCTACATATCACACCAAGGAAAATAGTCCTTCTGATTCAATTTAGAAGATATCACTTAAAATGTTGAATTGGTGAAATGTCTACCTAGTTTAAAAATTAGAAAGAATAAAACACTGAAAAGCAGCCCCCTAGATAACCACTGTGGTTGCTTGTTTATAGGAGGCATCATTTCTAAAACGTATTTCTAAAATGTTTATATTCAAAACTGTCAAGTGGCCAACTGTATTCAGAGAGGCAATAAAAGAAAGAAAACGGAGTATGACTTTTCTGATAAGCTGCCTTTCCCGGTGATCCCCTGTTCTGGCCTTACTTTCCTTCTTAGTCTGTTAATGTAAGGGTTTGCTACCATCAACTTGGTTTTGCCCTGCTCTGAGCAGGTTTCCCTCTGTGCTGTTTCTGCTTTAATTGAAAATCTTTGGTTCCCATCAGCATTCCATTGCAAACTCCGTTTTTCTTGAGAGCTCCTCTATGCTTTCCCTCTTCATTCTTACATTTTCTCCCATCTCTTGGTGCCTGTTGGCCTGTGCTAATGAAAACCATCCTAAACTTCCTTACGCTCGACTCTGTGCCTCCCTGTAGAGCCCAGTACTCTCCATCCTCTCTCCCTATTCTCTCTTTTCAACTAGTCGAAATCCTAGTGGAGGGAGACCATTAGAGATGAAACATCTTGGTATATATTGCTAGTTTTCTATGTCCCCTGGCTTTTCTATGTTTCTGTTGAAACACTCTTGAGAAGTGTCTGATTTCGTTTTCTACATGGGTACCCTTTAAGGCTCAATACTGGAAAAGAAGGGGATCAGAGTGATCAACCCAACGTGGTATCCTAACGTAACAGTTAAGGAAAGCAACAGGCTTTGTGAGACAGCCAGTGATTTGTCCAAAGTCACACAGATAGTAAACGTCAAAGTCAAAAGTGAAATTAGGTCTCCAGACTTGTAGTTCAATACTTTCCCTCATTATTCCATGCTATTTTGAATCTCCTACTCAATTTAGGGGCAAAAGAAATCGAACGCAAAACTTTCCAAAGTTTCTTTTCTTACCTGACATGGTCAGAGAAGAGGAAGCATCCACTGCAGGTACAAGGGATGAGGAGACAACACTAGAGGATGTCTGAGTGGCTGCAGCTGAACGGCGCACGTGTCCAGTACAGAGGTCACTGGTTACTGGTCCAAACAGCTCCACGGAAACCCCAAGGCTCTACCAAGTGGTAGTAGGTTTGGGAGGAGAGTGATGTCACAAAGCAGGCAGTTGAAAGGTATGAGAGAGCCAATAGGGAGGTCCGATCCCCAACAGGAAGGCGGGCTTGGGTGAAGAGAGTGTAGGAGAGCTAAAACAACACCTGAGTTTCTGAGCTTTGGGGAGGAGGAAATCCTAGAAGACAGATTTACCTCCCCCAGGCTCTTCCATTAGGGAAATCATTGCCACATTTCTTACAGACGTTCATTAATACACTGAACTAAGAGTTACTTATATTCTACAGAGTATTCTATTTTATGTATCATATACTTAGAGCTATATAGATCTTATTTAATTAATAATCCTTAGGAAGGAAAGAGCCATCTAGTTTGAACTATTACAGTTGTTCTGAAATCAGATGTGTCTAATGAGTGAACTGATAGCAGCTTTTAAGGAGCCAAAGTAGGGATTAAGAAGCTCTCTTTGTAACTTGGTTCAAGAGTAGGGTGAAGTTTGTTGAGTGTACCTTGTGGAGAATGTTGTGGTCCAAGGCTCTTCTCTTTTAGTTTCTTCTCCTTGACTCCTACCTTCCTTGGGCTGGGCTAGGCTGGGGGCCAGGTTGGACTTGCGACTTAACGTTTCTCTTCCGCTTTCTCTTTTTTTTTTTTTCTTCCATTATGGGCATTGCTTCGAGGACAAGCCTTGATCTTGCATTGGACGTTACTTCCTGTCAACTTCCAGCAGCAGGAGTCTTCTTTTCAGTGCTTGATGCTTCACGAAATAGACTCTGCCCGTTGGCAGCAAATACCAGAGAGCTAGGAGACAGAGCTGGTTGCAGACCTTTCCTCTTCCAGCCTTTGGTTGCAATTGTTTGGCCCATAATTTGCTAGCTCTAGTTCCTTGGGCCACACAGGTATCCTGCCATCTCCAGCTCTTGTTATATGTGAGAGACATTCTGAACACTGTCCCTTTTTCTTTGCACAGAAGTATATACAGTGTGGCAGTTACTGTAATCTCCTCCGCCTTGCAAACAGCCACTCTAGAATCTTGGACCTCTAGGACTCTCTGTCTTGCATGCTTGGGGGCAAGGCCAAGCAAAATGAAGAGGAGAATAATTAGAGAAAGAGGAGGACGTTGGTGGAGAATTGGGAGCAGGTAAGGTGAAAGGGCACAGGAGAAAAGAGATGCATGTAGACTTTTTGGTTTCTGTGGGAAACAGGTTGACACACTTGGGCCTCATTTGGTATTAACAGAACAGAGAGTTAAAGATCTAAGTAGCTAGATAGTGTGCAGCAACTGCCATGAAGTCTGTACACTGAAGAGAACAGTCTCACATCTAGTTTTCATTTTGTTTTATGTCATAGTACCTTATTTATAGCATTCACTGGTGTGTTTGTAGAATACAGATGTTTTCAAATGCTCTGGTTTTGTCTACATGGTTATCTCCTTGTCCTGTTTGTAAGGAATCCAACATTGTAAGACATATTGCATGTTTTTCTCTTGACGATTGTTGACCTTGAAGCGTCATGAACTGACTTGAGCTGTTGGATTCTGTGGAGAAACGTTCAAAAGGGTCTGTGAAAAAGGCACTGTGGTGAGTCGCATTATGCACCCGAGCGTAAGGAGCAAGATATCTGCCACCAGCCCAGCTTGGCCTGGATTGCCTCTGTTTTAGTTCCCCTGGTTAGTGCTTTTCTCCCTAACCACTCTTGTGACTGTGATAATGTGAGTAAGGGCGGAGTTGCTAATGATCTATGTGTGAGGTAAGCTGGTTTGAGGGAGGAAATCTATGGACCTAGTCATTTTCCTTGGTGGTAAGCTTTCAGGGGTGCAGAGATTGATCTTCCTGGGGCCTTTTCTGGTCCCAGGAAGATATCGCATAGATGGGACCTCCCAAGACACACATTGAATCTTTAGGCCTGTTTTTCCTATTATGAGGTACGAGTTTCTTCACTGATGGGGATGATGCTTATCTGAGAAGAAATTGTGAAAGGTGGTGTAGTGTAGAGGTGTGGCTTAAGCTTTTAAGTTTTCCTCCAGGTTTTTCCCCTAAGCTTCCTACTTCGGACGGCCTACTTACATGATACTAGTAGGTGATGTCCGGCTAACAACTTCCTAAATATACCTGCAAGCCAGATCAGTGTCTCTTTTCTCTGTATTCCCATGGAAATCAAGAGTCCCGCCGAATTTTCCATCGAAACAGTTGATTTGTGTTGTCTCTAGGAATTCTAAAGGGCGTACCGTTGCTTCCTAACCGGTGTCATTTGGGAGATCCGCCTCTGTACGTTCAAATGATTAATTTTGAGACTTTGCTCATGTGTGCAGTAAACCCTTGAATTCCCTAAGACCTTCCTTTCCTCCATCTCCTACCCCATTAAGCCCGCTTCAGTTCATCTCCTGAATTTCTTTGGAATCTGTCAGCCAGCTCTTCCTCAACTTCCTAATACTGAACTTGCCTGTCTGTTGCGATTAGGTCCTAACTAGTGTCCATATATCTTGTTTCCTTCCAATCCACTCTTCACACAAGAAACCTTCAAAGCAAGTTGGAACGTTGCTCATAAACATCGCTCACAAGCATTGTTTTGAGAATAGAAAACACACTGTTGGCCTTTAAGACTCTGCGTGGTCTAGAATCCTCTCTGCTTCTCTAGCCCCATCTTGTGCCACTTTTGCCCTCACTTTCTATGCTTCAGATACACTGAATTAACCTTAGTTCTCACTCATCTGACAGAAGTCAGTTCAGATACTATTTTTCACTGTGATTCCTAGCATTAAGGAATTTGATTATCAGGTTTTGTATGAGGACTATTTCATCAGGGGTACAGAAGTTCTGGCCATCTCTGGTTTTGGATATCCCTTATTTGTTGAGACCTTTGCGTTGTTTGGTTGCCTTTTGTCTGTTTTCCAGATGGGAAAACAGGAACAAGGGAAGTATAGGTTATTACTAGGTGGGGTTGAACAAGTGGAGCAGCAAACTGCAAAGCAGAAAGAAGAGGGACGTACTATAGAGGGATATGACTTCCATTCTCAAGGCGCCTGCATCCTGTGCAGGGAGACAGCCTAACATAAAATGTGCCTAACAACAAATATATTGACTTCTTACTAAAAATCTCCAGTTCATAGAACCGAGGGGTTTGTACCTTCTCCTTTAAAAGTGATAGTCCTGGGACTTCCCCGGTGGTCCCGTGGTGAAGACTCTGCGCTTCCAATGCAGCAGGCGTGGGTTCAATCCCTGGTTGGGGAGCTAAGATCCCACATGCTGCGCAGCCAAAGAAATTTTTTTCGAACGTTATACTCCTGTATTGTTGGCTTTAGTGGTTTAGATTTTGTTTTACTGTTAAGAAGATTTCAGTTTATTTACCGGGAACAAACAACACATAATGTAAGAATAGTTTCCCAGAAACGATTTCCATCATTCTCTTCCTCCCTTTCTCCCGCAGACTGGTGTTTCACCTTGACAAGTTCTCTGTCATTCCATAGGAAAGCTGTCTGGCTTGGAGGTTGCAATCCCAGGGAATTTTTCATCAGCGGGGAAGTCTCCATCACTACAGAGGAATCAAGGGAGAAGTCAGTCCCTGGTAAGTGAGATGCTCCCCCTAAACACCAACACAGCAGTCGTGTACCTTTCAAGGGGTTCAGGGGCAAGATGGGCAAGGCATTTCTACTAACTCTTCTTCACGGACAGTGCCCTATGCTACGAGGTAAGCGGTGACTGCTGTAGTTCTTACTGGTGATCCTTTCCTGTCACTGATTCTCGGCTTTCTTTGTATTTCATAGGACTGTTGTCAGTCCAATACAAAATGAGTCTTATTTTTAAAAACCTGAAATGTTTTACAGAGCCTAGCATTCTCATATAGGGTCCTTTCCATTCTCCCCACTTTCCCGAGAGGCCAAGAACACGTCACACCATGAACTAGGAGAGGGGGTAGAGCCCTTGCTGATGAAATACATCAACAAAGACAGAGCCTTAGCCTGCTTGCTCTCTGGACAGGATCTCGGACCACAAGGTCTTCAATCCTGGTATAAATGAAGGAAGTGAGGACAGTTCAACTGGCACTCTCATAACAAGAGTTCTGAAACACCTTCCAAAGAGACTATAGCAGTAGATGAGGGAAGGGAGTGCTACAGTGTGGCAGTACAGGGGTTACGATCGGCTACAGCAGTGAAAAGTGTGGTACCGATTGGTGTGCTCTCGGGGTTCTTGTACATGTAGCATAGATGACCTCTACAGTGGCCCTCCCACCTTCCCACCTGCATTAGGTGTTCTTTTTTTTTGTAATTTATGTTTATGTATTTATTTACTGTTTGAACTTATTTATTCTACGTATTTATTTTTTTGGCCGCACTGGGTCTCTCATTGCTGTGCACGGGCTTTCTCGAGTTGGCGGCTAGCGGGGGCTACTCTCGGTTGCGGTGTGCGGGCATCTCATCGCGGTGGCTTCTCTTGTTGCGGAGCATGGGCTGTAGGCACGTGGGCTTCGGTAGTTGAGGCCTACGGGCTCTAGAATGCAGGCTCCGTCGTTGTGGCACATGCGCTTAGTTGCTGCACGGCATGTGGGATCTTCGCAGACCAGGGCTCGAACCCGTGTCCCCTGCATTGGCAGGCGCCACCAGGGAAGCCCTAGGTGTTCTCATATAGAGTCTAAAAACAGAGAGCACTGAGAGAAGGTAGTGGTTATTAAAGGCTCAGGATCTAAATTCTACCTGTCTCTACACCCCTTCCCAGCTGTCGATTTGACCCCATTTTTGAATGCTGACCTCATTGTTCAACTTTTCTCTGCCGTCTGTATACTCACCTTGAAAACTTGTTTCTGTGATGCGTTGAGCAGACACAGGGTGGCAGATTGCAGAGGTGGAAGCTGGTGGTCGGATATTTGTGGGCTGAATCTCCTTCAGTCCCATTCCCATTTCTGGTTGCCCAGAGGCCCTACTTCCTGTGTGTGACGCAGAGCCGTAGGATTGCGGGCAGGAGCCAAGTTCTCCATACAGTAAAGACCCCAGTGTGCCTTGGTTATAGTAATATACCTGGCTTCCTTCCTGGCAGGGAAGTGACAGGCGGCTATGCCCCTGCTTTGTTCGTGGGCCTCCTGATCCAGCAGTTCCCTTGGCTCTGCCCCTGTCGTCAGCTGCCCCTAGGATAACTCTGAGCCCTAGCCACTTCTCTGGTAGATTTCCCTATTCCCCCACTACAGTCACACCTGAATAAGGCAACTCAGACCTTTCAGAGATGTGTCCTGAACCTCTTGTTTTCTGAAATACCTATCTGGTGGTTGTGAGACTTAAGGCCAGCGTCCCCGAGAGACTTTTTCTATTTCTCCTAGTAAACCTAGACTCATCTTCTGTCACCTTCAACTCTACTCCAATTGTGTTCTTTCAACCCAGACCTCTGACCCTGCTTTTTACTTCTGCCGTTTCATCCTCGCTCCTGCTTCCTTTCCTAAATCCATACGTCTCTTTTGGCCTTCCTAGCCCTGGGCCAAGTTCCTTCCTCTTTGCTCAGTTTTTACCCCTTTCCTTCATTCTCCCATCCAACTTTCAGTCCTTCCTTTCTCACGCCCCAGTTAGCAGCATCTGAAAATTCGAAAGGTTTGTTACTCGTCTATTAATTGTATTCCATTTACTTATTCAGTTCTATACCTGTCTTACCTGTGTATGGAAGAACAGCTGGTAGCCAAGGTGGCACCAAGAATCCTAGCAGCTCTCACTTGACGTATCCGTAGTAGTCGGCAATTTCCATTTCGTTTTCCCTCTCGGTGAAAAATTGCAGCTTGCCCGAAGAGGTGTATCTGGCAGCATTCTCCCGTTGTTGTTGAGCCCGCCTCTTCATGGCCTCTCGCTCTGGCCTCTGCTCTTGTTCGATGGGCTTTGACATGACTGGCTCAGGCACGTTGGGTTCCCTCCATGGAACTCGTTGCTTGCTGAAGTCTTGGAGTAGAAATTGGGTTTGGAGCTTGGGTGGGGACTGGCGCTTATTCACAGCAGGGGGAACAGGCTCCCGCTGGAGAGGAGCGCCAGATGAAGTTTTGGAGGGTGCAGGCCTAGGAGCAGCAGACTGAGGGACACGAGGCTGGGTATGGTTGGTCCAAGCCGGTTGGGTTGGGTTGGTCACAGTTGGCTGAGCTGGTTTGGCGGGGCCTGGCAAAGAGGCAGGAGCTGGCTGGTGGGATGAATTGGCTGCAGCAGGTTGAGCTGAGTCAGTAGAACCAGGCTGGGCACGGTAAGCCCCAGCAGGCCGATGTGAGGCCAGAGACTGTGGCCTCCGAGGAGCGGGTCGAGCTTGAGGCTTGTCCCAGGCAGAAAAAGGCAGAGGTATCAACTTGACCTTCCCAGGAGGAGGCCGCTCATACTGGGCTGGAGACGGACACTCTGTTTCAGCACTGCTGTCTGGTTTCTGGGCTTGGACTTGCGTTTTCTCAGGACCCTTCCCCTCACGTGGGGTATGCCGCCATGGCTGGATAGCTGGGGGTGGCTGGGGGTCTTTGGGGTTGCTTGACTTTCCCAAGAGCCGACAGGAAGAGAGCCCAGTTTTCGTCTCATTCTTCTTCCCCAGCGCATGAAGAACCTTCACAGACTCCAGCATGCGCACGCCAAGGGAGGTTCGAGGCTTTTGAAAGCTCTGTTGGAGAAGCTCAGTTTGGTGTTCCTTTCGCTTCGTGTGGGGGATTGCTGGCTTCTCTTCTGCCTTGACTTTGTTCCCTGACTGCTTGTTCTCTTCAGCCTTGTTTCTCCCTCTGGTCCTTTTGGTCTTTTCCTGCCCGTGGCTCTTAGTTTTGCTGATCTTTCTGGATGCAGCTTTCTGAGGTTTGCCTTGAGAGTGCTTGGCCGTGTTCACAGGAGCCCTGTCACTGACTGCAGCGTGGCATATAACCACTTCTCCCCCTAACAGGCACTCTGGATTCTTTGGCTGGATTTTGGCCTTGGGAGCGCCACTGATAGGCTCAGAGGCTTTCTGTTTGTTCTTCCTGGGTTGATCAGAGGGAACCTTTATGACACTTGGCTTTTCCTGCACCGGATTCACCTTAATGGCTCTGGTGTCTTTAGCTTTGATCACGTTGGGACCTTGGGATTGATCAAGATCTTTCAAAGGATTAAAGAGCTGGGGAAGGTGAATATCCTCCGCCAGTGTAGTAATGTCTGCAAGACCACTGCTAGGTTCAATCCCATTTTCAAGTGTCCCTAGGTCCTGACGACTCCGGCTGTTCTCTCCCAGATCAGCATTTTCAGAACCAGGCTGCTCCTCTTGGCTGAGGGGATCGGTGCAGGCCAGCGGCTGGTGAATATCAGGGATTCCTAAAGGGAGTAGTGGAGGATCTTGGTTCTCTGTTGGGATCTGGTAGGCATCCAGAGGCTTTGAAAGCTTGGTTTTGATATCATCCACGTGCTTACTCTCTATTTGTCCCTGGCTTGGAGCTGGAGGCAGGGCCAGGAGACGCCTGGCACTCTGGACTGGAGCTGTCACTGAAATGTCCCCAAGTTCAGATGGTGGGTTACTCTCAAGTATGTGGCTGTTTCTGCTACTGCAGGACTTGGGGAGTTCTTGACTTTGTGTCACACAAAACGTCTGGCTTGGAGGTTGCAATCCCAGGGAATTTTTCATCACCAGGGGGGAGGTCTCCATCCCTACAAAGGGATCAAGGGAGAAGTCAGTCCCTGGTAAGTGAGATGCTCCCCCTAAACACCAACACAGCAGTCGTGTACCTTTCAAGGGGTTCAGGGGCAAGATGGGCAAGGCATTTCTACTAACTCTTCTTAAGGATCACGGACGGTGCCCTATGCTACGAGGTAAGCGGTGACTGTTGTAATTCTTACTGGTGAGCCTTTCCTGTCGCTGATTCTCGGCTCGCTTTGTATTTCATAGGACTGTTATAAGTCCAATACAAAATGAGTCTTATTTTTAAAAACCTGAAATGTTTTACAAAGCCTAGCATTCTCATATAGGGTCCTTTCCATTCTCCCCACTTTCCCGAGAGGCCAAGAACACGTCACACCATGAACTAGGAGAGGGGGTAGAGCCCTTGCTGATGAAATACATCAACAAAGACAGAGTCTTAGCCTGCTTGCTCTCTGGACAGGATCTCGGACCACAAGGTCTTCAATCCTGGTATAAATGAAGGAAGTGAGGACAGTTCAACTGGCACTCTCATAACAAGAGTTCTGAAACACCTTCCGAAGAGACTATAGCAGTAGATGAGGGAAGGGAGTGCTACAGTGTGGCAGTACAGGGGGAACGATCGGCTACAGCAGTGAAAAGTGTGGTACCGATTGGTGTGCTCTCGGGGTTCTTGTACATGTAGCATAGATGACCTCTACAGTGGCCCTCCCACCGTCCCACCTGCATTAGGTGTTCTTTTTTTTTGTAATTTATGTTTATGTATTTATTTACTGTTTGAACTTATTTATTCTACGTATTTATTTTTTTGGCTGCACTGGGTCTCTCATTGCTGTGCACGGGCTTTCTCTAGTTGGCGGCTAGCGGGGGCTACTCTTGGTTGCGGTGTGCGGGCTTCTCATCGCGGTGGCTTCTCTTGTTGCGGAGCATGGGCTGTAGGCACGTGGGCTTCGGTAGTTGAGGCTCACGGGCTCTAGAATGCAGGCTCCGTCGTTGTGGCACATGCGCTTAGTTGCTGCACGGCATGTGGGATCTTCGCAGACCAGGGCTCGAACCCGTGTCCCCCGCATTGCATTGGCAGGCGGATTCTTAACCACGGCGCCACCAGGGAAGCCCTAGGTGTTCTCATAGAGAGTCTAAAAACAGAGGGCACTGAGCGAAGGTAGTGGTTATTAAAGGCTCAGGATCTAAATTCTACCTGCCTCTACACCCCTTCCCAGCTGTCGATTTGACCCCATTTTTGAATGCCGACCTCATTCTTCAACTTTCTCTGGCGTTTGTTATACTCACCTTGAAAACTTGTTTCTGTGATGCGTTGAGCAGACACAGGGTGGCAGACTGCAGAGGTGGAAGCTGGTGGTCGGATATTTGTGGGCTGAATCTCCTTCAGTCCCATTCCCATTTCTGGTTGCCCAGAGGCCCGACTTCCTGTGTATGACGCCGAGCCGTAGGATTGCGGGCAGGAGCCAAGTTCTCCATACAGTAAAGACCCCAGTGTGCCTTGGTTATAGGAATATACCTGGCTCCCTTCCTGGCAGGGAAGTGACAGGCGGCTCTGCCCCTGATTTGGAATCTGAGATGGTGTTCCCTGAGCAAGGCTGGCAGAAAGCGATGGATGTAGAGGGACCATGTTCTTGGCGTCTGAAGTTTTATCATCCTGGGCTGCCAGAAACATGGAGGAGGCAGCTGTGTGGCGGTCAGTGAGTGCCAGAGTAAAGTCTCCGAGTGAAGAAGAATTCTTTTCAGTGCTTGCTGTGATGTCCCACTCAAGAACACCTGGATAGGAAGCAGCTGAAGTGGAGATCTGGCTGTGGTCAGTAACTCCAGATAACATAGTCGTGCTAGAATGTTGGTAAAGGTAGGCACTACCCATGAGTGTCTGGAAAGGGGTACCAGTAGCCGATGCCGAACTGACGGCAGGGGCAGAGACTCTGGAGAAGTTGCAGACACTTCGTGTTAGGGAAGTTGCATTGCTCACCACAGGAGGAGAATGCTGCAGAGAATTTAGAGTTCCAAGTAGAGATGGATGTTGGAAATTTTCTGTAAGAACAAGAGGGTCATGAAAAACTCAGGGAGGTTGAGAAATTCTCACTACGTTTGAGGAACGGCATCATCTGAAGGTTCTTGCTATCAGGACACCTCTACTATCACTACTTCCTGAGAAACCCAAAATCAGACAGTTGATGATGGCTGTAAGGACTGAGCAGTTTTCCACTCTTCTCTATTAACTGCCTGTGCTCCCATCTTGGGCACAGACGGGCAGAAGAGCCAAGTGGTGTGGTTCAGAGATTGTTCTCTAGGCTGGAAGCAACCTTCTCCCTGCCCTGTCTTTCCCTTCGGCCTGCACTCGTATTGACTTCTATGCTATTTCCTAGACTGGAAGCATTTTAGAACTAGGAGGCCCTTAGAGAACTTCGATGTTCTCAGTCTCATTTCGTGAGTAAGGAAACTGAGGCTCAGAGAGGTCGGGTTGACTTGTTCAAGTTCTCTCATTATGTTAGTATCATTACCAGGTTTCAGAACCTAAGTATCCTGACTTCCTTGCCAGGACTCCACTCTGAGCATGATACTGCCAGAAAGCAGGAGAAATAGAACTTATAATATAGGCATTTTTTTTGTCCATTAGAAAACAGTACGGCTATTACCATTGTCGTCTTCAGTGTCTCCCTTTGCTTGTGCAGTTCCCACGCTATTACCTAGAGGTGACGTACAGCTCAGTCCAACTGGTGAATTGAAAGAGTCATTTTTGCCCTCTTCAAGCCTGGTTTCTCATCCTACCTCAAAATGATTACCCGAAAGTGGATTTCTTAAGTGCTTTTGGAAAGGGAAAAGTTATCTGATTACTTCAGATTACTCATCTATAAAGTGGTTATAACACCACCACCAATAATAATAGCAGTAATAATTAATAGATGAATAAGCTGATCTGTTGCGTATGATTTATATGGAGGAAGATACAATAAGTTCTAGAAAGACAAAGAAAAATCATGACAAGCATATTACGTTAACGAAAAAGAAATCCATAGATATTAATGAAAACTGGGGTATGTGGCAAGTATCGAAGCCTAATGAATTTACTAACAAATGGCATTCTGTACCATCCATGCAATATTATGAAAGTGAATTTTGCCCACTCTATTTTAGTGAATACTATTAACCAGAAAACACGATGGAGGTGATAGAGGTGCATGAATTCCTAGCCAATGCATACAGACAGAGAAGGTATGTCAGTAAAAAATGCATAACAAGCAACAGAATGCAATAAATGTGCATGTATAGGTAGCCACAACACATATAGACAAGTATTTCAATGAAAACCGGTACGAAGCAGACAGCAAAATAATAAGTGTAAAAGAGTTTCATTATTGTGCTCCTTCATATTTTTACCCAGCAAGTAAGAGGTATTAAGCCTAGGAGAAATATATATTTCAATGAATATAGCTTATATAATAAGCAGAAAGGAAGCTTAAAATGTATCAGGAAGGTTTTTGGATTTATCCTAGAACTTAGATTAGAATCATCTTCAGCATCCAAGAAGATGGCATCCCAAAACCTCAAAAAACCATCATGCCTAGAATCCAATTAAAAAAGATTTTCGAATGTAAGAAAATCCACAGGACTCCACAATATGGTTTTCGATAAACGTGGATGTTTGTTTGTTTTGTTTCTTTGGCCGCGCCGCGTGGCCCTGGCCGTGAAAGCACCGAGTCCTAAGCACTGGACCGCCAGGGAATTCCCTAAGTGGGGGGAATTAGAGATGTGGGGCTTGACTTTTTCTTCTTCTTCTTCTTCTTCTTCGGTAGCTAAGATCTGCAAGCGAACGATGGCTGTTGATCAATGTGCTCTCTGTGTTAGGAAGGAAATAACTGTAAAAATGAAAAGCAGCCTTGCCTTAGAACCTACATATCACACCAAGGAAAATAGTCCTTCTGATTCAATTTAGAAGATATCACTTAAAATGTTGAATTGGTGAAATGTCTACCTAGTTTAAAAATTAGAAAGAATAAAACACTGAAAAGCAGCCCCCTAGATAACCACTGTGGTTGCTTGTTTATAGGAGGCATCATTTCTAAAACGTATTTCTAAAATGTTTATATTCAAAACTGTCAAGTGGCCAACTGTATTCAGAGAGGCAATAAAAGAAAGAAAACGGAGTATGACTTTTCTGATAAGCTGCCTTTCCCGGTGATCCCCTGTTCTGGCCTTACTTTCCTTCTTAGTCTGTTAATGTAAGGGTTTGCTACCATCAACTTGGTTTTGCCCTGCTCTGAGCAGGTTTCCCTCTGTGCTGTTTCTGCTTTAATTGAAAATCTTTGGTTCCCATCAGCATTCCATTGCAAACTCCGTTTTTCTTGAGAGCTCCTCTATGCTTTCCCTCTTCATTCTTACATTTTCTCCCATCTCTTGGTGCCTGTTGGCCTGTGCTAATGAAAACCATCCTAAACTTCCTTACGCTCGACTCTGTGCCTCCCTGTAGAGCCCAGTACTCTCCATCCTCTCTCCCTATTCTCTCTTTTCAACTAGTCGAAATCCTAGTGGAGGGAGACCATTAGAGATGAAACATCTTGGTATATATTGCTAGTTTTCTATGTCCCCTGGCTTTTCTATGTTTCTGTTGAAACACTCTTGAGAAGTGTCTGATTTCGTTTTCTACATGGGTACCCTTTAAGGCTCAATACTGGAAAAGAAGGGGATCAGAGTGATCAACCCAATGTGGTATCCTAACGTAACAGTTAAGGAAAGCAACAGGCTTTGTGAGACAGCCAGTGATTTGTCCAAAGTCACACAGATAGTAAACGTCAAAGTCAAAAGTGAAATTAGGTCTCCAGACTTGTAGTTCAATACTTTCCCTCATTATTCCATGCTATTTTGAATCTCCTACTCAATTTAGGGGCAAAAGAAATCGAACGCAAAACTTTCCAAAGTTTCTTTTCTTACCTGACATGGTCAGAGAAGAGGAAGCATCCACTGCAGGTACAAGGGATGAGGAGACAACACTAGAGGATGTCTGAGTGGCTGCAGCTGAACGGCGCACGTGTCCAGTACAGAGGTCACTGGTTACTGGTCCAAACAGCTCCACGGAAACCCCAAGGCTCTACCAAGTGGTAGTAGGTTTGGGAGGAGAGTGATGTCACAAAGCAGGCAGTTGAAAGGTATGAGAGAGCCAATAGGGAGGTCCGATCCCCAACAGGAAGGCGGGCTTGGGTGAAGAGAGTGTAGGAGAGCTAAAACAACACCTGAGTTTCTGAGCTTTGGGGAGGAGGAAATCCTAGAAGACAGATTTACCTCCCCCAGGCTCTTCCATTAGGGAAATCATTGCCACATTTCTTACAGACGTTCATTAATACACTGAACTAAGAGTTACTTATATTCTACAGAGTATTCTATTTTATGTATCATATACTTAGAGCTATATAGATCTTATTTAATTAATAATCCTTAGGAAGGAAAGAGCCATCTAGTTTGAACTATTACAGTTGTTCTGAAATCAGATGTGTCTAATGAGTGAACTGATAGCAGCTTTTAAGGAGCCAAAGTAGGGATTAAGAAGCTCTCTTTGTAACTTGGTTCAAGAGTAGGGTGAAGTTTGTTGAGTGTACCTTGTGGAGAATGTTGTGGTCCAAGGCTCTTCTCTTTTAGTTTCTTCTCCTTGACTCCTACCTTCCTTGGGCTGGGCTAGGCTGGGGGCCAGGTTGGACTTGCGACTTAACGTTTCTCTTCCGCTTTCTCTTTTTTTTTTTTTCTTCCATTATGGGCATTGCTTCGAGGACAAGCCTTGATCTTGCATTGGACGTTACTTCCTGTCAACTTCCAGCAGCAGGAGTCTTCTTTTCAGTGCTTGATGCTTCACGAAATAGACTCTGCCCGTTGGCAGCAAATACCAGAGAGCTAGGAGACAGAGCTGGTTGCAGACCTTTCCTCTTCCAGCCTTTGGTTGCAATTGTTTGGCCCATAATTTGCTAGCTCTAGTTCCTTGGGCCACACAGGTATCCTGCCATCTCCAGCTCTTGTTATATGTGAGAGACATTCTGAACACTGTCCCTTTTTCTTTGCACAGAAGTATATACAGTGTGGCAGTTACTGTAATCTCCTCCGCCTTGCAAACAGCCACTCTAGAATCTTGGACCTCTAGGACTCTCTGTCTTGCATGCTTGGGGGCAAGGCCAAGCAAAATGAAGAGGAGAATAATTAGAGAAAGAGGAGGACGTTGGTGGAGAATTGGGAGCAGGTAAGGTGAAAGGGCACAGGAGAAAAGAGATGCATGTAGACTTTTTGGTTTCTGTGGGAAACAGGTTGACACACTTGGGCCTCATTTGGTATTAACAGAACAGAGAGTTAAAGATCTAAGTAGCTAGATAGTGTGCAGCAACTGCCATGAAGTCTGTACACTGAAGAGAACAGTCTCACATCTAGTTTTCATTTTGTTTTATGTCATAGTACCTTATTTATAGCATTCACTGGTGTGTTTGTAGAATACAGATGTTTTCAAATGCTCTGGTTTTGTCTACATGGTTATCTCCTTGTCCTGTTTGTAAGGAATCCAACATTGTAAGACATATTGCATGTTTTTCTCTTGACGATTGTTGACCTTGAAGCGTCATGAACTGACTTGAGCTGTTGGATTCTGTGGAGAAACGTTCAAAAGGGTCTGTGAAAAAGGCACTGTGGTGAGTCGCATTATGCACCCGAGCGTAAGGAGCAAGATATCTGCCACCAGCCCAGCTTGGCCTGGATTGCCTCTGTTTTAGTTCCCCTGGTTAGTGCTTTTCTCCCTAACCACTCTTGTGACTGTGATAATGTGAGTAAGGGCGGAGTTGCTAATGATCTATGTGTGAGGTAAGCTGGTTTGAGGGAGGAAATCTATGGACCTAGTCATTTTCCTTGGTGGTAAGCTTTCAGGGGTGCAGAGATTGATCTTCCTGGGGCCTTTTCTGGTCCCAGGAAGATATCGCATAGATGGGACCTCCCAAGACACACATTGAATCTTTAGGCCTGTTTTTCCTATTATGAGGTACGAGTTTCTTCACTGATGGGGATGATGCTTATCTGAGAAGAAATTGTGAAAGGTGGTGTAGTGTAGAGGTGTGGCTTAAGCTTTTAAGTTTTCCTCCAGGTTTTTCCCCTAAGCTTCCTACTTCGGACGGCCTACTTACATGATACTAGTAGGTGATGTCCGGCTAACAACTTCCTAAATATACCTGCAAGCCAGATCAGTGTCTCTTTTCTCTGTATTCCCATGGAAATCAAGAGTCCCGCCGAATTTTCCATCGAAACAGTTGATTTGTGTTGTCTCTAGGAATTCTAAAGGGCGTACCGTTGCTTCCTAACCGGTGTCATTTGGGAGATCCGCCTCTGTACGTTCAAATGATTAATTTTGAGACTTTGCTCATGTGTGCAGTAAACCCTTGAATTCCCTAAGACCTTCCTTTCCTCCATCTCCTACCCCATTAAGCCCGCTTCAGTTCATCTCCTGAATTTCTTTGGAATCTGTCAGCCAGCTCTTCCTCAACTTCCTAATACTGAACTTGCCTGTCTGTTGCGATTAGGTCCTAACTAGTGTCCATATATCTTGTTTCCTTCCAATCCACTCTTCACACAAGAAACCTTCAAAGCAAGTTGGAACGTTGCTCATAAACATCGCTCACAAGCATTGTTTTGAGAATAGAAAACACACTGTTGGCCTTTAAGACTCTGCGTGGTCTAGAATCCTCTCTGCTTCTCTAGCCCCATCTTGTGCCACTTTTGCCCTCACTTTCTATGCTTCAGATACACTGAATTAACCTTAGTTCTCACTCATCTGACAGAAGTCAGTTCAGATACTATTTTTCACTGTGATTCCTAGCATTAAGGAATTTGATTATCAGGTTTTGTATGAGGACTATTTCATCAGGGGTACAGAAGTTCTGGCCATCTCTGGTTTTGGATATCCCTTATTTGTTGAGACCTTTGCGTTGTTTGGTTGCCTTTTGTCTGTTTTCCAGATGGGAAAACAGGAACAAGGGAAGTATAGGTTATTACTAGGTGGGGTTGAACAAGTGGAGCAGCAAACTGCAAAGCAGAAAGAAGAGGGACGTACTATAGAGGGATATGACTTCCATTCTCAAGGCGCCTGCATCCTGTGCAGGGAGACAGCCTAACATAAAATGTGCCTAACAACAAATATATTGACTTCTTACTAAAAATCTCCAGTTCATAGAACCGAGGGGTTTGTACCTTCTCCTTTAAAAGTGATAGTCCTGGGACTTCCCCGGTGGTCCCGTGGTGAAGACTCTGCGCTTCCAATGCAGCAGGCGTGGGTTCAATCCCTGGTTGGGGAGCTAAGATCCCACATGCTGCGCAGCCAAAGAAATTTTTTTCGAACGTTATACTCCTGTATTGTTGGCTTTAGTGGTTTAGATTTTGTTTTACTGTTAAGAAGATTTCAGTTTATTTACCGGGAACAAACAACACATAATGTAAGAATAGTTTCCCAGAAACGATTTCCATCATTCTCTTCCTCCCTTTCTCCCGCAGACTGGTGTTTCACCTTGACAAGTTCTCTGTCATTCCATAGGAAAGCTGTCTGGCTTGGAGGTTGCAATCCCAGGGAATTTTTCATCAGCGGGGAAGTCTCCATCACTACAGAGGAATCAAGGGAGAAGTCAGTCCCTGGTAAGTGAGATGCTCCCCCTAAACACCAACACAGCAGTCGTGTACCTTTCAAGGGGTTCAGGGGCAAGATGGGCAAGGCATTTCTACTAACTCTTCTTAAGGATCACGGACAGTGCCCTATGCTACGAGGTAAGCGGTGACTGCTGTAGTTCTTACTGGTGATCCTTTCCTGTCACTGATTCTCGGCTTTCTTTGTATTTCATAGGACTGTTGTCAGTCCAATACAAAATGAGTCTTATTTTTAAAAACCTGAAATGTTTTACAGAGCCTAGCATTCTCATATAGGGTCCTTTCCATTCTCCCCACTTTCCCGAGAGGCCAAGAACACGTCACACCATGAACTAGGAGAGGGGGTAGAGCCCTTTCTGATGAAATACATCAACAAAGACAGAGCCTTAGCCTGCTTGCTCTCTGGACAGGATCTCGGACCACAAGGTCTTCAATCCTGGTATAAATGAAGGAAGTGAGGACAGTTCAACTGGCACTCTCATAACAAGAGTTCTGAAACACCTTCCAAAGAGACTATAGCAGTAGATGAGGGAAGGGAGTGCTACAGTGTGGCAGTACAGGGGTTACGATCGGCTACAGCAGTGAAAAGTGTGGTACCGATTGGTGTGCTCTCGGGGTTCTTGTACATGTAGCATAGATGACCTCTACAGTGGCCCTCCCACCTTCCCACCTGCATTAGGTGTTCTTTTTTTTTGTAATTTATGTTTATGTATTTATTTACTGTTTGAACTTATTTATTCTACGTATTTATTTTTTTGGCCGCACTGGGTCTCTCATTGCTGTGCACGGGCTTTCTCGAGTTGGCGGCTAGCGGGGGCTACTCTCGGTTGCGGTGTGCGGGCATCTCATCGCGGTGGCTTCTCTTGTTGCGGAGCATGGGCTGTAGGCACGTGGGCTTCGGTAGTTGAGGCCTACGGGCTCTAGAATGCAGGCTCCGTCGTTGTGGCACATGCGCTTAGTTGCTGCACGGCATGTGGGATCTTCGCAGACCAGGGCTCGAACCCGTGTCCCCTGCATTGGCAGGCGCCACCAGGGAAGCCCTAGGTGTTCTCATATAGAGTCTAAAAACAGAGAGCACTGAGAGAAGGTAGTGGTTATTAAAGGCTCAGGATCTAAATTCTACCTGTCTCTACACCCCTTCCCAGCTGTCGATTTGACCCCATTTTTGAATGCTGACCTCATTGTTCAACTTTTCTCTGCCGTCTGTATACTCACCTTGAAAACTTGTTTCTGTGATGCGTTGAGCAGACACAGGGTGGCAGATTACAGAGGTGGAAGCTGGTGGTCGGATATTTGTGGGCTGAATCTCCTTCAGTCCCATTCCCATTTCTGGTTGCCCAGAGGCCCTACTTCCTGTGTGTGACGCCGAGCCGTAGGATTGCGGGCAGGAGCCAAGTTCTCCATACAGTAAAGACCCCAGTGTGCCTTGGTTATAGTAATATACCTGGCTTCCTTCCTGGCAGGGAAGTGACAGGCGGCTATGCCCCTGATTTGTTCGTGGGCCTCCTGATCCAGCAGTTCCCTTGGCTCTGCCCCTGTCGTCAGCTGCCCCTAGGATAACTCTGAGCCCTAGCCACTTCTCTGGTAGATTTCCCTATTCCCCCACTACAGTCACACCTGAATAAGGCAACTCAGACCTTTCAGAGATGTGTCCTGAACCTCTTGTTTTCTGAAATACCTATCTGGTGGTTGTGAGACTTAAGGCCAGCGTCCCCGAGAGACTTTTTCTATTTCTCCTAGTAAACCTAGACTCATCTTCTGTCACCTTCAACTCTACTCCAATTGTGTTCTTTCAACCCAGACCTCTGACCCTGCTTTTTACTTCTGCCGTTTCATCCTCGCTCCTGCTTCCTTTCCTAAATCCATACGTCTCTTTTGGCCTTCCTAGCCCTGGGCCAAGTTCCTTCCTCTTTGCTCAGTTTTTACCCCTTTCCTTCATTCTCCCATCCAACTTTCAGTCCTTCCTTTCTCACGCCCCAGTTAGCAGCATCTGAAAATTCGAAAGGTTTGTTACTCGTCTATTAATTGTATTCCATTTACTTATTCAGTTCTATACCTGTCTTACCTGTGTATGGAAGAACAGCTGGTAGCCAAGGTGGCACCAAGAATCCTAGCAGCTCTCACTTGACGTATCCGTAGTAGTCGGCAATTTCCATTTCGTTTTCCCTCTCGGTGAAAAATTGCAGCTTGCCCGAAGAGGTGTATCTGGCAGCATTCTCCCGTTGTTGTTGAGCCCGCCTCTTCATGGCCTCTCGCTCTGGCCTCTGCTCTTGTTCGATGGGCTTTGACATGACTGGCTCAGGCACGTTGGGTTCCCTCCATGGAACTCGTTGCTTGCTGAAGTCTTGGAGTAGAAATTGGGTTTGGAGCTTGGGTGGGGACTGGCGCTTATTCACAGCAGGGGGAACAGGCTCCCGCTGGAGAGGAGCGCCAGATGAAGTTTTGGAGGGTGCAGGCCTAGGAGCAGCAGACTGAGGGACACGAGGCTGGGTATGGTTGGTCCAAGCCGGTTGGGTTGGGTTGGTCACAGTTGGCTGAGCTGGTTTGGCGGGGCCTGGCAAAGAGGCAGGAGCTGGCTGGTGGGATGAATTGGCTGCAGCAGGTTGAGCTGAGTCAGTAGAACCAGGCTGGGCACGGTAAGCCCCAGCAGGCCGATGTGAGGCCAGAGACTGTGGCCTCCGAGGAGCGGGTCGAGCTTGAGGCTTGTCCCAGGCAGAAAAAGGCAGAGGTATCAACTTGACCTTCCCAGGAGGAGGCCGCTCATACTGGGCTGGAGACGGACACTCTGTTTCAGCACTGCTGTCTGGTTTCTGGGCTTGGACTTGCGTTTTCTCAGGACCCTTCCCCTCACGTGGGGTATGCCGCCATGGCTGGATAGCTGGGGGTGGCTGGGGGTCTTTGGGGTTGCTTGACTTTCCCAAGAGCCGACAGGAAGAGAGCCCAGTTTTCGTCTCATTCTTCTTCCCCAGCGCATGAAGAACCTTCACAGACTCCAGCATGCGCACGCCAAGGGAGGTTCGAGGCTTTTGAAAGCTCTGTTGGAGAAGCTCAGTTTGGTGTTCCTTTCGCTTCGTGTGGGGGATTGCTGGCTTCTCTTCTGCCTTGACTTTGTTCCCTGACTGCTTGTTCTCCTCAGCCTTGTTTCTCCCTCTGGTCCTTTTGGTCTTTTCCTGCCCGTGGCTCTTAGTTTTGCTGATCTTTCTGGATGCAGCTTTCTGAGGTTTGCCTTGAGAGTGCTTGGCCGTGTTCACAGGAGCCCTGTCACTGACTGCAGCGTGGCATATAACCACTTCTCCCCCTAACAGGCACTCTGGATTCTTTGGCTGGATTTTGGCCTTGGGAGCGCCACTGATAGGCTCAGAGGCTTTCTGTTTGTTCTTCCTGGGTTGATCAGAGGGAACCTTTATGACACTTGGCTTTTCCTGCACCGGATTCACCTTAATGGCTCTGGTGTCTTTAGCTTTGATCACGTTGGGACCTTGGGATTGATCAAGATCTTTCAAAGGATTAAAGAGCTGGGGAAGGTGAATATCCTCCGCCAGTGTAGTAATGTCTGCAAGACCACTGCTAGGTTCAATCCCATTTTCAAGTGTCCCTAGGTCCTGACGACTCCGGCTGTTCTCTCCCAGATCAGCATTTTCAGAACCAGGCTGCTCCTCTTGGCTGAGGGGATCGGTGCAGGCCAGCGGCTGGTGAATATCAGGGATTCCTAAAGGGAGTAGTGGAGGATCTTGGTTCTCTGTTGGGATCTGGTAGGCATCCAGAGGCTTTGAAAGCTTGGTTTTGATATCATCCACGTGCTTACTCTCTATTTGTCCCTGGCTTGGAGCTGGAGGCAGGGCCAGGAGACGCCTGGCACTCTGGACTGGAGCTGTCACTGAAATGTCCCCAAGTTCAGATGGTGGGTTACTCTCAAGTATGTGGCTGTTTCTGCTACTGCAGGACTTGGGGAGTTCTTGACTTTGTGTCACACAAAACGTCTGGCTTGGAGGTTGCAATCCCAGGGAATTTTTCATCACCAGGGGGGAGGTCTCCATCCCTACAAAGGGATCAAGGGAGAAGTCAGTCCCTGGTAAGTGAGATGCTCCCCCTAAACACCAACACAGCAGTCGTGTACCTTTCAAGGGGTTCAGGGGCAAGATGGGCAAGGCATTTCTACTAACTCTTCTTAAGGATCACGGACGGTGCCCTATGCTACGAGGTAAGCGGTGACTGTTGTAATTCTTACTGGTGAGCCTTTCCTGTCGCTGATTCTCGGCTCGCTTTGTATTTCATAGGACTGTTATAAGTCCAATACAAAATGAGTCTTATTTTTAAAAACCTGAAATGTTTTACAAAGCCTAGCATTCTCATATAGGGTCCTTTCCATTCTCCCCACTTTCCCGAGAGGCCAAGAACACGTCACACCATGAACTAGGAGAGGGGGTAGAGCCCTTGCTGATGAAATACATCAACAAAGACAGAGTCTTAGCCTGCTTGCTCTCTGGACAGGATCTCGGACCACAAGGTCTTCAATCCTGGTATAAATGAAGGAAGTGAGGACAGTTCAACTGGCACTCTCATAACAAGAGTTCTGAAACACCTTCCGAAGAGACTATAGCAGTAGATGAGGGAAGGGAGTGCTACAGTGTGGCAGTACAGGGGGAACGATCGGCTACAGCAGTGAAAAGTGTGGTACCGATTGGTGTGCTCTCGGGGTTCTTGTACATGTAGCATAGATGACCTCTACAGTGGCCCTCCCACCGTCCCACCTGCATTAGGTGTTCTTTTTTTTTGTAATTTATGTTTATGTATTTATTTACTGTTTGAACTTATTTATTCTACGTATTTATTTTTTTGGCTGCACTGGGTCTCTCATTGCTGTGCACGGGCTTTCTCTAGTTGGCGGCTAGCGGGGGCTACTCTTGGTTGCGGTGTGCGGGCTTCTCATCGCGGTGGCTTCTCTTGTTGCGGAGCATGGGCTGTAGGCACGTGGGCTTCGGTAGTTGAGGCTCACGGGCTCTAGAATGCAGGCTCCGTCGTTGTGGCACATGCGCTTAGTTGCTGCACGGCATGTGGGATCTTCGCAGACCAGGGCTCGAACCCGTGTCCCCCGCATTGCATTGGCAGGCGGATTCTTAACCACGGCGCCACCAGGGAAGCCCTAGGTGTTCTCATAGAGAGTCTAAAAACAGAGGGCACTGAGCGAAGGTAGTGGTTATTAAAGGCTCAGGATCTAAATTCTACCTGCCTCTACACCCCTTCCCAGCTGTCGATTTGACCCCATTTTTGAATGCCGACCTCATTCTTCAACTTTCTCTGGCGTTTGTTATACTCACCTTGAAAACTTGTTTCTGTGATGCGTTGAGCAGACACAGGGTGGCAGACTGCAGAGGTGGAAGCTGGTGGTCGGATATTTGTGGGCTGAATCTCCTTCAGTCCCATTCCCATTTCTGGTTGCCCAGAGGCCCGACTTCCTGTGTATGACGCCGAGCCGTAGGATTGCGGGCAGGAGCCAAGTTCTCCATACAGTAAAGACCCCAGTGTGCCTTGGTTATAGGAATATACCTGGCTCCCTTCCTGGCAGGGAAGTGACAGGCGGCTCTGCCCCTGATTTGGAATCTGAGATGGTGTTCCCTGAGCAAGGCTGGCAGAAAGCGATGGATGTAGAGGGACCATGTTCTTGGCGTCTGAAGTTTTATCATCCTGGGCTGCCAGAAACATGGAGGAGGCAGCTGTGTGGCGGTCAGTGAGTGCCAGAGTAAAGTCTCCGAGTGAAGAAGAATTCTTTTCAGTGCTTGCTGTGATGTCCCACTCAAGAACACCTGGATAGGAAGCAGCTGAAGTGGAGATCTGGCTGTGGTCAGTAACTCCAGATAACATAGTCGTGCTAGAATGTTGGTAAAGGTAGGCACTACCCATGAGTGTCTGGAAAGGGGTACCAGTAGCCGATGCCGAACTGACGGCAGGGGCAGAGACTCTGGAGAAGTTGCAGACACTTCGTGTTAGGGAAGTTGCATTGCTCACCACAGGAGGAGAATGCTGCAGAGAATTTAGAGTTCCAAGTAGAGATGGATGTTGGAAATTTTCTGTAAGAACAAGAGGGTCATGAAAAACTCAGGGAGGTTGAGAAATTCTCACTACGTTTGAGGAACGGCATCATCTGAAGGTTCTTGCTATCAGGACACCTCTACTATCACTACTTCCTGAGAAACCCAAAATCAGACAGTTGATGATGGCTGTAAGGACTGAGCAGTTTTCCACTCTTCTCTATTAACTGCCTGTGCTCCCATCTTGGGCACAGACGGGCAGAAGAGCCAAGTGGTGTGGTTCAGAGATTGTTCTCTAGGCTGGAAGCAACCTTCTCCCTGCCCTGTCTTTCCCTTCGGCCTGCACTCGTATTGACTTCTATGCTATTTCCTAGACTGGAAGCATTTTAGAACTAGGAGGCCCTTAGAGAACTTCGATGTTCTCAGTCTCATTTCGTGAGTAAGGAAACTGAGGCTCAGAGAGGTCGGGTTGACTTGTTCAAGTTCTCTCATTATGTTAGTATCATTACCAGGTTTCAGAACCTAAGTATCCTGACTTCCTTGCCAGGACTCCACTCTGAGCATGATACTGCCAGAAAGCAGGAGAAATAGAACTTATAATATAGGCATTTTTTTTGTCCATTAGAAAACAGTACGGCTATTACCATTGTCGTCTTCAGTGTCTCCCTTTGCTTGTGCAGTTCCCACGCTATTACCTAGAGGTGACGTACAGCTCAGTCCAACTGGTGAATTGAAAGAGTCATTTTTGCCCTCTTCAAGCCTGGTTTCTCATCCTACCTCAAAATGATTACCCGAAAGTGGATTTCTTAAGTGCTTTTGGAAAGGGAAAAGTTATCTGATTACTTCAGATTACTCATCTATAAAGTGGTTATAACACCACCACCAATAATAATAGCAGTAATAATTAATAGATGAATAAGCTGATCTGTTGCGTATGATTTATATGGAGGAAGATACAATAAGTTCTAGAAAGACAAAGAAAAATCATGACAAGCATATTACGTTAACGAAAAAGAAATCCATAGATATTAATGAAAACTGGGGTATGTGGCAAGTATCGAAGCCTAATGAATTTACTAACAAATGGCATTCTGTACCATCCATGCAATATTATGAAAGTGAATTTTGCCCACTCTATTTTAGTGAATACTATTAACCAGAAAACACGATGGAGGTGATAGAGGTGCATGAATTCCTAGCCAATGCATACAGACAGAGAAGGTATGTCAGTAAAAAATGCATAACAAGCAACAGAATGCAATAAATGTGCATGTATAGGTAGCCACAACACATATAGACAAGTATTTCAATGAAAACCGGTACGAAGCAGACAGCAAAATAATAAGTGTAAAAGAGTTTCATTATTGTGCTCCTTCATATTTTTACCCAGCAAGTAAGAGGTATTAAGCCTAGGAGAAATATATATTTCAATGAATATAGCTTATATAATAAGCAGAAAGGAAGCTTAAAATGTATCAGGAAGGTTTTTGGATTTATCCTAGAACTTAGATTAGAATCATCTTCAGCATCCAAGAAGATGGCATCCCAAAACCTCAAAAAACCATCATGCCTAGAATCCAATTAAAAAAGATTTTCGAATGTAAGAAAATCCACAGGACTCCACAATATGGTTTTCGATAAACGTGGATGTTTGTTTGTTTTGTTTCTTTGGCCGCGCCGCGTGGCCCTGGCCGTGAAAGCACCGAGTCCTAAGCACTGGACCGCCAGGGAATTCCCTAAGTGGGGGGAATTAGAGATGTGGGGCTTGACTTTTTCTTCTTCTTCTTCTTCTTCTTCGGTAGCTAAGATCTGCAAGCGAACGATGGCTGTTGATCAATGTGCTCTCTGTGTTAGGAAGGAAATAACTGTAAAAATGAAAAGCAGCCTTGCCTTAGAACCTACATATCACACCAAGGAAAATAGTCCTTCTGATTCAATTTAGAAGATATCACTTAAAATGTTGAATTGGTGAAATGTCTACCTAGTTTAAAAATTAGAAAGAATAAAACACTGAAAAGCAGCCCCCTAGATAACCACTGTGGTTGCTTGTTTATAGGAGGCATCATTTCTAAAACGTATTTCTAAAATGTTTATATTCAAAACTGTCAAGTGGCCAACTGTATTCAGAGAGGCAATAAAAGAAAGAAAACGGAGTATGACTTTTCTGATAAGCTGCCTTTCCCGGTGATCCCCTGTTCTGGCCTTACTTTCCTTCTTAGTCTGTTAATGTAAGGGTTTGCTACCATCAACTTGGTTTTGCCCTGCTCTGAGCAGGTTTCCCTCTGTGCTGTTTCTGCTTTAATTGAAAATCTTTGGTTCCCATCAGCATTCCATTGCAAACTCCGTTTTTCTTGAGAGCTCCTCTATGCTTTCCCTCTTCATTCTTACATTTTCTCCCATCTCTTGGTGCCTGTTGGCCTGTGCTAATGAAAACCATCCTAAACTTCCTTACGCTCGACTCTGTGCCTCCCTGTAGAGCCCAGTACTCTCCATCCTCTCTCCCTATTCTCTCTTTTCAACTAGTCGAAATCCTAGTGGAGGGAGACCATTAGAGATGAAACATCTTGGTATATATTGCTAGTTTTCTATGTCCCCTGGCTTTTCTATGTTTCTGTTGAAACACTCTTGAGAAGTGTCTGATTTCGTTTTCTACATGGGTACCCTTTAAGGCTCAATACTGGAAAAGAAGGGGATCAGAGTGATCAACCCAATGTGGTATCCTAACGTAACAGTTAAGGAAAGCAACAGGCTTTGTGAGACAGCCAGTGATTTGTCCAAAGTCACACAGATAGTAAACGTCAAAGTCAAAAGTGAAATTAGGTCTCCAGACTTGTAGTTCAATACTTTCCCTCATTATTCCATGCTATTTTGAATCTCCTACTCAATTTAGGGGCAAAAGAAATCGAACGCAAAACTTTCCAAAGTTTCTTTTCTTACCTGACATGGTCAGAGAAGAGGAAGCATCCACTGCAGGTACAAGGGATGAGGAGACAACACTAGAGGATGTCTGAGTGGCTGCAGCTGAACGGCGCACGTGTCCAGTACAGAGGTCACTGGTTACTGGTCCAAACAGCTCCACGGAAACCCCAAGGCTCTACCAAGTGGTAGTAGGTTTGGGAGGAGAGTGATGTCACAAAGCAGGCAGTTGAAAGGTATGAGAGAGCCAATAGGGAGGTCCGATCCCCAACAGGAAGGCGGGCTTGGGTGAAGAGAGTGTAGGAGAGCTAAAACAACACCTGAGTTTCTGAGCTTTGGGGAGGAGGAAATCCTAGAAGACAGATTTACCTCCCCCAGGCTCTTCCATTAGGGAAATCATTGCCACATTTCTTACAGACGTTCATTAATACACTGAACTAAGAGTTACTTATATTCTACAGAGTATTCTATTTTATGTATCATATACTTAGAGCTATATAGATCTTATTTAATTAATAATCCTTAGGAAGGAAAGAGCCATCTAGTTTGAACTATTACAGTTGTTCTGAAATCAGATGTGTCTAATGAGTGAACTGATAGCAGCTTTTAAGGAGCCAAAGTAGGGATTAAGAAGCTCTCTTTGTAACTTGGTTCAAGAGTAGGGTGAAGTTTGTTGAGTGTACCTTGTGGAGAATGTTGTGGTCCAAGGCTCTTCTCTTTTAGTTTCTTCTCCTTGACTCCTACCTTCCTTGGGCTGGGCTAGGCTGGGGGCCAGGTTGGACTTGCGACTTAACGTTTCTCTTCCGCTTTCTCTTTTTTTTTTTTTCTTCCATTATGGGCATTGCTTCGAGGACAAGCCTTGATCTTGCATTGGACGTTACTTCCTGTCAACTTCCAGCAGCAGGAGTCTTCTTTTCAGTGCTTGATGCTTCACGAAATAGACTCTGCCCGTTGGCAGCAAATACCAGAGAGCTAGGAGACAGAGCTGGTTGCAGACCTTTCCTCTTCCAGCCTTTGGTTGCAATTGTTTGGCCCATAATTTGCTAGCTCTAGTTCCTTGGGCCACACAGGTATCCTGCCATCTCCAGCTCTTGTTATATGTGAGAGACATTCTGAACACTGTCCCTTTTTCTTTGCACAGAAGTATATACAGTGTGGCAGTTACTGTAATCTCCTCCGCCTTGCAAACAGCCACTCTAGAATCTTGGACCTCTAGGACTCTCTGTCTTGCATGCTTGGGGGCAAGGCCAAGCAAAATGAAGAGGAGAATAATTAGAGAAAGAGGAGGACGTTGGTGGAGAATTGGGAGCAGGTAAGGTGAAAGGGCACAGGAGAAAAGAGATGCATGTAGACTTTTTGGTTTCTGTGGGAAACAGGTTGACACACTTGGGCCTCATTTGGTATTAACAGAACAGAGAGTTAAAGATCTAAGTAGCTAGATAGTGTGCAGCAACTGCCATGAAGTCTGTACACTGAAGAGAACAGTCTCACATCTAGTTTTCATTTTGTTTTATGTCATAGTACCTTATTTATAGCATTCACTGGTGTGTTTGTAGAATACAGATGTTTTCAAATGCTCTGGTTTTGTCTACATGGTTATCTCCTTGTCCTGTTTGTAAGGAATCCAACATTGTAAGACATATTGCATGTTTTTCTCTTGACGATTGTTGACCTTGAAGCGTCATGAACTGACTTGAGCTGTTGGATTCTGTGGAGAAACGTTCAAAAGGGTCTGTGAAAAAGGCACTGTGGTGAGTCGCATTATGCACCCGAGCGTAAGGAGCAAGATATCTGCCACCAGCCCAGCTTGGCCTGGATTGCCTCTGTTTTAGTTCCCCTGGTTAGTGCTTTTCTCCCTAACCACTCTTGTGACTGTGATAATGTGAGTAAGGGCGGAGTTGCTAATGATCTATGTGTGAGGTAAGCTGGTTTGAGGGAGGAAATCTATGGACCTAGTCATTTTCCTTGGTGGTAAGCTTTCAGGGGTGCAGAGATTGATCTTCCTGGGGCCTTTTCTGGTCCCAGGAAGATATCGCATAGATGGGACCTCCCAAGACACACATTGAATCTTTAGGCCTGTTTTTCCTATTATGAGGTACGAGTTTCTTCACTGATGGGGATGATGCTTATCTGAGAAGAAATTGTGAAAGGTGGTGTAGTGTAGAGGTGTGGCTTAAGCTTTTAAGTTTTCCTCCAGGTTTTTCCCCTAAGCTTCCTACTTCGGACGGCCTACTTACATGATACTAGTAGGTGATGTCCGGCTAACAACTTCCTAAATATACCTGCAAGCCAGATCAGTGTCTCTTTTCTCTGTATTCCCATGGAAATCAAGAGTCCCGCCGAATTTTCCATCGAAACAGTTGATTTGTGTTGTCTCTAGGAATTCTAAAGGGCGTACCGTTGCTTCCTAACCGGTGTCATTTGGGAGATCCGCCTCTGTACGTTCAAATGATTAATTTTGAGACTTTGCTCATGTGTGCAGTAAACCCTTGAATTCCCTAAGACCTTCCTTTCCTCCATCTCCTACCCCATTAAGCCCGCTTCAGTTCATCTCCTGAATTTCTTTGGAATCTGTCAGCCAGCTCTTCCTCAACTTCCTAATACTGAACTTGCCTGTCTGTTGCGATTAGGTCCTAACTAGTGTCCATATATCTTGTTTCCTTCCAATCCACTCTTCACACAAGAAACCTTCAAAGCAAGTTGGAACGTTGCTCATAAACATCGCTCACAAGCATTGTTTTGAGAATAGAAAACACACTGTTGGCCTTTAAGACTCTGCGTGGTCTAGAATCCTCTCTGCTTCTCTAGCCCCATCTTGTGCCACTTTTGCCCTCACTTTCTATGCTTCAGATACACTGAATTAACCTTAGTTCTCACTCATCTGACAGAAGTCAGTTCAGATACTATTTTTCACTGTGATTCCTAGCATTAAGGAATTTGATTATCAGGTTTTGTATGAGGACTATTTCATCAGGGGTACAGAAGTTCTGGCCATCTCTGGTTTTGGATATCCCTTATTTGTTGAGACCTTTGCGTTGTTTGGTTGCCTTTTGTCTGTTTTCCAGATGGGAAAACAGGAACAAGGGAAGTATAGGTTATTACTAGGTGGGGTTGAACAAGTGGAGCAGCAAACTGCAAAGCAGAAAGAAGAGGGACGTACTATAGAGGGATATGACTTCCATTCTCAAGGCGCCTGCATCCTGTGCAGGGAGACAGCCTAACATAAAATGTGCCTAACAACAAATATATTGACTTCTTACTAAAAATCTCCAGTTCATAGAACCGAGGGGTTTGTACCTTCTCCTTTAAAAGTGATAGTCCTGGGACTTCCCCGGTGGTCCCGTGGTGAAGACTCTGCGCTTCCAATGCAGCAGGCGTGGGTTCAATCCCTGGTTGGGGAGCTAAGATCCCACATGCTGCGCAGCCAAAGAAATTTTTTTCGAACGTTATACTCCTGTATTGTTGGCTTTAGTGGTTTAGATTTTGTTTTACTGTTAAGAAGATTTCAGTTTATTTACCGGGAACAAACAACACATAATGTAAGAATAGTTTCCCAGAAACGATTTCCATCATTCTCTTCCTCCCTTTCTCCCGCAGACTGGTGTTTCACCTTGACAAGTTCTCTGTCATTCCATAGGAAAGCTGTCTGGCTTGGAGGTTGCAATCCCAGGGAATTTTTCATCAGCGGGGAAGTCTCCATCACTACAGAGGAATCAAGGGAGAAGTCAGTCCCTGGTAAGTGAGATGCTCCCCCTAAACACCAACACAGCAGTCGTGTACCTTTCAAGGGGTTCAGGGGCAAGATGGGCAAGGCATTTCTACTAACTCTTCTTAAGGATCACGGACAGTGCCCTATGCTACGAGGTAAGCGGTGACTGCTGTAGTTCTTACTGGTGATCCTTTCCTGTCACTGATTCTCGGCTTTCTTTGTATTTCATAGGACTGTTGTCAGTCCAATACAAAATGAGTCTTATTTTTAAAAACCTGAAATGTTTTACAGAGCCTAGCATTCTCATATAGGGTCCTTTCCATTCTCCCCACTTTCCCGAGAGGCCAAGAACACGTCACACCATGAACTAGGAGAGGGGGTAGAGCCCTTTCTGATGAAATACATCAACAAAGACAGAGCCTTAGCCTGCTTGCTCTCTGGACAGGATCTCGGACCACAAGGTCTTCAATCCTGGTATAAATGAAGGAAGTGAGGACAGTTCAACTGGCACTCTCATAACAAGAGTTCTGAAACACCTTCCAAAGAGACTATAGCAGTAGATGAGGGAAGGGAGTGCTACAGTGTGGCAGTACAGGGGTTACGATCGGCTACAGCAGTGAAAAGTGTGGTACCGATTGGTGTGCTCTCGGGGTTCTTGTACATGTAGCATAGATGACCTCTACAGTGGCCCTCCCACCTTCCCACCTGCATTAGGTGTTCTTTTTTTTTGTAATTTATGTTTATGTATTTATTTACTGTTTGAACTTATTTATTCTACGTATTTATTTTTTTGGCCGCACTGGGTCTCTCATTGCTGTGCACGGGCTTTCTCGAGTTGGCGGCTAGCGGGGGCTACTCTCGGTTGCGGTGTGCGGGCATCTCATCGCGGTGGCTTCTCTTGTTGCGGAGCATGGGCTGTAGGCACGTGGGCTTCGGTAGTTGAGGCCTACGGGCTCTAGAATGCAGGCTCCGTCGTTGTGGCACATGCGCTTAGTTGCTGCACGGCATGTGGGATCTTCGCAGACCAGGGCTCGAACCCGTGTCCCCTGCATTGGCAGGCGCCACCAGGGAAGCCCTAGGTGTTCTCATATAGAGTCTAAAAACAGAGAGCACTGAGAGAAGGTAGTGGTTATTAAAGGCTCAGGATCTAAATTCTACCTGTCTCTACACCCCTTCCCAGCTGTCGATTTGACCCCATTTTTGAATGCTGACCTCATTGTTCAACTTTTCTCTGCCGTCTGTATACTCACCTTGAAAACTTGTTTCTGTGATGCGTTGAGCAGACACAGGGTGGCAGATTGCAGAGGTGGAAGCTGGTGGTCGGATATTTGTGGGCTGAATCTCCTTCAGTCCCATTCCCATTTCTGGTTGCCCAGAGGCCCTACTTCCTGTGTGTGACGCAGAGCCGTAGGATTGCGGGCAGGAGCCAAGTTCTCCATACAGTAAAGACCCCAGTGTGCCTTGGTTATAGTAATATACCTGGCTTCCTTCCTGGCAGGGAAGTGACAGGCGGCTATGCCCCTGCTTTGTTCGTGGGCCTCCTGATCCAGCAGTTCCCTTGGCTCTGCCCCTGTCGTCAGCTGCCCCTAGGATAACTCTGAGCCCTAGCCACTTCTCTGGTAGATTTCCCTATTCCCCCACTACAGTCACACCTGAATAAGGCAACTCAGACCTTTCAGAGATGTGTCCTGAACCTCTTGTTTTCTGAAATACCTATCTGGTGGTTGTGAGACTTAAGGCCAGCGTCCCCGAGAGACTTTTTCTATTTCTCCTAGTAAACCTAGACTCATCTTCTGTCACCTTCAACTCTACTCCAATTGTGTTCTTTCAACCCAGACCTCTGACCCTGCTTTTTACTTCTGCCGTTTCATCCTCGCTCCTGCTTCCTTTCCTAAATCCATACGTCTCTTTTGGCCTTCCTAGCCCTGGGCCAAGTTCCTTCCTCTTTGCTCAGTTTTTACCCCTTTCCTTCATTCTCCCATCCAACTTTCAGTCCTTCCTTTCTCACGCCCCAGTTAGCAGCATCTGAAAATTCGAAAGGTTTGTTACTCGTCTATTAATTGTATTCCATTTACTTATTCAGTTCTATACCTGTCTTACCTGTGTATGGAAGAACAGCTGGTAGCCAAGGTGGCACCAAGAATCCTAGCAGCTCTCACTTGACGTATCCGTAGTAGTCGGCAATTTCCATTTCGTTTTCCCTCTCGGTGAAAAATTGCAGCTTGCCCGAAGAGGTGTATCTGGCAGCATTCTCCCGTTGTTGTTGAGCCCGCCTCTTCATGGCCTCTCGCTCTGGCCTCTGCTCTTGTTCGATGGGCTTTGACATGACTGGCTCAGGCACGTTGGGTTCCCTCCATGGAACTCGTTGCTTGCTGAAGTCTTGGAGTAGAAATTGGGTTTGGAGCTTGGGTGGGGACTGGCGCTTATTCACAGCAGGGGGAACAGGCTCCCGCTGGAGAGGAGCGCCAGATGAAGTTTTGGAGGGTGCAGGCCTAGGAGCAGCAGACTGAGGGACACGAGGCTGGGTATGGTTGGTCCAAGCCGGTTGGGTTGGGTTGGTCACAGTTGGCTGAGCTGGTTTGGCGGGGCCTGGCAAAGAGGCAGGAGCTGGCTGGTGGGATGAATTGGCTGCAGCAGGTTGAGCTGAGTCAGTAGAACCAGGCTGGGCACGGTAAGCCCCAGCAGGCCGATGTGAGGCCAGAGACTGTGGCCTCCGAGGAGCGGGTCGAGCTTGAGGCTTGTCCCAGGCAGAAAAAGGCAGAGGTATCAACTTGACCTTCCCAGGAGGAGGCCGCTCATACTGGGCTGGAGACGGACACTCTGTTTCAGCACTGCTGTCTGGTTTCTGGGCTTGGACTTGCGTTTTCTCAGGACCCTTCCCCTCACGTGGGGTATGCCGCCATGGCTGGATAGCTGGGGGTGGCTGGGGGTCTTTGGGGTTGCTTGACTTTCCCAAGAGCCGACAGGAAGAGAGCCCAGTTTTCGTCTCATTCTTCTTCCCCAGCGCATGAAGAACCTTCACAGACTCCAGCATGCGCACGCCAAGGGAGGTTCGAGGCTTTTGAAAGCTCTGTTGGAGAAGCTCAGTTTGGTGTTCCTTTCGCTTCGTGTGGGGGATTGCTGGCTTCTCTTCTGCCTTGACTTTGTTCCCTGACTGCTTGTTCTCCTCAGCCTTGTTTCTCCCTCTGGTCCTTTTGGTCTTTTCCTGCCCGTGGCTCTTAGTTTTGCTGATCTTTCTGGATGCAGCTTTCTGAGGTTTGCCTTGAGAGTGCTTGGCCGTGTTCACAGGAGCCCTGTCACTGACTGCAGCGTGGCATATAACCACTTCTCCCCCTAACAGGCACTCTGGATTCTTTGGCTGGATTTTGGCCTTGGGAGCGCCACTGATAGGCTCAGAGGCTTTCTGTTTGTTCTTCCTGGGTTGATCAGAGGGAACCTTTATGACACTTGGCTTTTCCTGCACCGGATTCACCTTAATGGCTCTGGTGTCTTTAGCTTTGATCACGTTGGGACCTTGGGATTGATCAAGATCTTTCAAAGGATTAAAGAGCTGGGGAAGGTGAATATCCTCCGCCAGTGTAGTAATGTCTGCAAGACCACTGCTAGGTTCAATCCCATTTTCAAGTGTCCCTAGGTCCTGACGACTCCGGCTGTTCTCTCCCAGATCAGCATTTTCAGAACCAGGCTGCTCCTCTTGGCTGAGGGGATCGGTGCAGGCCAGCGGCTGGTGAATATCAGGGATTCCTAAAGGGAGTAGTGGAGGATCTTGGTTCTCTGTTGGGATCTGGTAGGCATCCAGAGGCTTTGAAAGCTTGGTTTTGATATCATCCACGTGCTTACTCTCTATTTGTCCCTGGCTTGGAGCTGGAGGCAGGGCCAGGAGACGCCTGGCACTCTGGACTGGAGCTGTCACTGAAATGTCCCCAAGTTCAGATGGTGGGTTACTCTCAAGTATGTGGCTGTTTCTGCTACTGCAGGACTTGGGGAGTTCTTGACTTTGTGTCACACAAAACGTCTGGCTTGGAGGTTGCAATCCCAGGGAATTTTTCATCACCAGGGGGGAGGTC
The DNA here is from genome assembly GCF_965194805.1 of Balaenoptera borealis. Taxonomy (NCBI): domain Eukaryota; kingdom Metazoa; phylum Chordata; class Mammalia; order Artiodactyla; family Balaenopteridae; genus Balaenoptera; species Balaenoptera borealis. The sequence continues at coordinate 18,545 of NW_028122554.1, read as the reverse complement.
TCCATCCCTACAAAGGGATCAAGGGAGAAGTCAGTCCCTGGTAAGTGAGATGCTCCCCCTAAACACCAACACAGCAGTCGTGTACCTTTCAAGGGGTTCAGGGGCAAGATGGGCAAGGCATTTCTACTAACTCTTCTTAAGGATCACGGACGGTGCCCTATGCTACGAGGTAAGCGGTGACTGTTGTAATTCTTACTGGTGAGCCTTTCCTGTCGCTGATTCTCGGCTCGCTTTGTATTTCATAGGACTGTTATAAGTCCAATACAAAATGAGTCTTATTTTTAAAAACCTGAAATGTTTTACAAAGCCTAGCATTCTCATATAGGGTCCTTTCCATTCTCCCCACTTTCCCGAGAGGCCAAGAACACGTCACACCATGAACTAGGAGAGGGGGTAGAGCCCTTGCTGATGAAATACATCAACAAAGACAGAGTCTTAGCCTGCTTGCTCTCTGGACAGGATCTCGGACCACAAGGTCTTCAATCCTGGTATAAATGAAGGAAGTGAGGACAGTTCAGCTGGCACTCTCATAACAAGAGTTCTGAAACACCTTCCGAAGAGACTATAGCAGTAGATGAGGGAAGGGAGTGCTACAGTGTGGCAGTACAGGGGGAACGATCGGCTACAGCAGTGAAAAGTGTGGTACCGATTGGTGTGCTCTCGGGGTTCTTGTACATGTAGCATAGATGACCTCTACAGTGGCCCTCCCACCGTCCCACCTGCATTAGGTGTTCTTTTTTTTTGTAATTTATGTTTATGTATTTATTTACTGTTTGAACTTATTTATTCTACGTATTTATTTTTTTGGCTGCACTGGGTCTCTCATTGCTGTGCACGGGCTTTCTCTAGTTGGCGGCTAGCGGGGGCTACTCTTGGTTGCGGTGTGCGGGCTTCTCATCGCGGTGGCTTCTCTTGTTGCGGAGCATGGGCTGTAGGCACGTGGGCTTCGGTAGTTGAGGCTCACGGGCTCTAGAATGCAGGCTCCGTCGTTGTGGCACATGCGCTTAGTTGCTGCACGGCATGTGGGATCTTCGCAGACCAGGGCTCGAACCCGTGTCCCCCGCATTGCATTGGCAGGCGGATTCTTAACCACGGCGCCACCAGGGAAGCCCTAGGTGTTCTCATAGAGAGTCTAAAAACAGAGGGCACTGAGCGAAGGTAGTGGTTATTAAAGGCTCAGGATCTAAATTCTACCTGCCTCTACACCCCTTCCCAGCTGTCGATTTGACCCCATTTTTGAATGCCGACCTCATTCTTCAACTTTCTCTGGCGTTTGTTATACTCACCTTGAAAACTTGTTTCTGTGATGCGTTGAGCAGACACAGGGTGGCAGACTGCAGAGGTGGAAGCTGGTGGTCGGATATTTGTGGGCTGAATCTCCTTCAGTCCCATTCCCATTTCTGGTTGCCCAGAGGCCCGACTTCCTGTGTATGACGCCGAGCCGTAGGATTGCGGGCAGGAGCCAAGTTCTCCATACAGTAAAGACCCCAGTGTGCCTTGGTTATAGGAATATACCTGGCTCCCTTCCTGGCAGGGAAGTGACAGGCGGCTCTGCCCCTGATTTGGAATCTGAGATGGTGTTCCCTGAGCAAGGCTGGCAGAAAGCGATGGATGTAGAGGGACCATGTTCTTGGCGTCTGAAGTTTTATCATCCTGGGCTGCCAGAAACATGGAGGAGGCAGCTGTGTGGCGGTCAGTGAGTGCCAGAGTAAAGTCTCCGAGTGAAGAAGAATTCTTTTCAGTGCTTGCTGTGATGTCCCACTCAAGAACACCTGGATAGGAAGCAGCTGAAGTGGAGATCTGGCTGTGGTCAGTAACTCCAGATAACATAGTCGTGCTAGAATGTTGGTAAAGGTAGGCACTACCCATGAGTGTCTGGAAAGGGGTACCAGTAGCCGATGCCGAACTGACGGCAGGGGCAGAGACTCTGGAGAAGTTGCAGACACTTCGTGTTAGGGAAGTTGCATTGCTCACCACAGGAGGAGAATGCTGCAGAGAATTTAGAGTTCCAAGTAGAGATGGATGTTGGAAATTTTCTGTAAGAACAAGAGGGTCATGAAAAACTCAGGGAGGTTGAGAAATTCTCACTACGTTTGAGGAACGGCATCATCTGAAGGTTCTTGCTATCAGGACACCTCTACTATCACTACTTCCTGAGAAACCCAAAATCAGACAGTTGATGATGGCTGTAAGGACTGAGCAGTTTTCCACTCTTCTCTATTAACTGCCTGTGCTCCCATCTTGGGCACAGACGGGCAGAAGAGCCAAGTGGTGTGGTTCAGAGATTGTTCTCTAGGCTGGAAGCAACCTTCTCCCTGCCCTGTCTTTCCCTTCGGCCTGCACTCGTATTGACTTCTATGCTATTTCCTAGACTGGAAGCATTTTAGAACTAGGAGGCCCTTAGAGAACTTCGATGTTCTCAGTCTCATTTCGTGAGTAAGGAAACTGAGGCTCAGAGAGGTCGGGTTGACTTGTTCAAGTTCTCTCATTATGTTAGTATCATTACCAGGTTTCAGAACCTAAGTATCCTGACTTCCTTGCCAGGACTCCACTCTGAGCATGATACTGCCAGAAAGCAGGAGAAATAGAACTTATAATATAGGCATTTTTTTTGTCCATTAGAAAACAGTACGGCTATTACCATTGTCGTCTTCAGTGTCTCCCTTTGCTTGTGCAGTTCCCACGCTATTACCTAGAGGTGACGTACAGCTCAGTCCAACTGGTGAATTGAAAGAGTCATTTTTGCCCTCTTCAAGCCTGGTTTCTCATCCTACCTCAAAATGATTACCCGAAAGTGGATTTCTTAAGTGCTTTTGGAAAGGGAAAAGTTATCTGATTACTTCAGATTACTCATCTATAAAGTGGTTATAACACCACCACCAATAATAATAGCAGTAATAATTAATAGATGAATAAGCTGATCTGTTGCGTATGATTTATATGGAGGAAGATACAATAAGTTCTAGAAAGACAAAGAAAAATCATGACAAGCATATTACGTTAACGAAAAAGAAATCCATAGATATTAATGAAAACTGGGGTATGTGGCAAGTATCGAAGCCTAATGAATTTACTAACAAATGGCATTCTGTACCATCCATGCAATATTATGAAAGTGAATTTTGCCCACTCTATTTTAGTGAATACTATTAACCAGAAAACACGATGGAGGTGATAGAGGTGCATGAATTCCTAGCCAATGCATACAGACAGAGAAGGTATGTCAGTAAAAAATGCATAACAAGCAACAGAATGCAATAAATGTGCATGTATAGGTAGCCACAACACATATAGACAAGTATTTCAATGAAAACCGGTACGAAGCAGACAGCAAAATAATAAGTGTAAAAGAGTTTCATTATTGTGCTCCTTCATATTTTTACCCAGCAAGTAAGAGGTATTAAGCCTAGGAGAAATATATATTTCAATGAATATAGCTTATATAATAAGCAGAAAGGAAGCTTAAAATGTATCAGGAAGGTTTTTGGATTTATCCTAGAACTTAGATTAGAATCATCTTCAGCATCCAAGAAGATGGCATCCCAAAACCTCAAAAAACCATCATGCCTAGAATCCAATTAAAAAAGATTTTCGAATGTAAGAAAATCCACAGGACTCCACAATATGGTTTTCGATAAACGTGGATGTTTGTTTGTTTTGTTTCTTTGGCCGCGCCGCGTGGCCCTGGCCGTGAAAGCACCGAGTCCTAAGCACTGGACCGCCAGGGAATTCCCTAAGTGGGGGGAATTAGAGATGTGGGGCTTGACTTTTTCTTCTTCTTCTTCTTCTTCTTCGGTAGCTAAGATCTGCAAGCGAACGATGGCTGTTGATCAATGTGCTCTCTGTGTTAGGAAGGAAATAACTGTAAAAATGAAAAGCAGCCTTGCCTTAGAACCTACATATCACACCAAGGAAAATAGTCCTTCTGATTCAATTTAGAAGATATCACTTAAAATGTTGAATTGGTGAAATGTCTACCTAGTTTAAAAATTAGAAAGAATAAAACACTGAAAAGCAGCCCCCTAGATAACCACTGTGGTTGCTTGTTTATAGGAGGCATCATTTCTAAAACGTATTTCTAAAATGTTTATATTCAAAACTGTCAAGTGGCCAACTGTATTCAGAGAGGCAATAAAAGAAAGAAAACGGAGTATGACTTTTCTGATAAGCTGCCTTTCCCGGTGATCCCCTGTTCTGGCCTTACTTTCCTTCTTAGTCTGTTAATGTAAGGGTTTGCTACCATCAACTTGGTTTTGCCCTGCTCTGAGCAGGTTTCCCTCTGTGCTGTTTCTGCTTTAATTGAAAATCTTTGGTTCCCATCAGCATTCCATTGCAAACTCCGTTTTTCTTGAGAGCTCCTCTATGCTTTCCCTCTTCATTCTTACATTTTCTCCCATCTCTTGGTGCCTGTTGGCCTGTGCTAATGAAAACCATCCTAAACTTCCTTACGCTCGACTCTGTGCCTCCCTGTAGAGCCCAGTACTCTCCATCCTCTCTCCCTATTCTCTCTTTTCAACTAGTCGAAATCCTAGTGGAGGGAGACCATTAGAGATGAAACATCTTGGTATATATTGCTAGTTTTCTATGTCCCCTGGCTTTTCTATGTTTCTGTTGAAACACTCTTGAGAAGTGTCTGATTTCGTTTTCTACATGGGTACCCTTTAAGGCTCAATACTGGAAAAGAAGGGGATCAGAGTGATCAACCCAACGTGGTATCCTAACGTAACAGTTAAGGAAAGCAACAGGCTTTGTGAGACAGCCAGTGATTTGTCCAAAGTCACACAGATAGTAAACGTCAAAGTCAAAAGTGAAATTAGGTCTCCAGACTTGTAGTTCAATACTTTCCCTCATTATTCCATGCTATTTTGAATCTCCTACTCAATTTAGGGGCAAAAGAAATCGAACGCAAAACTTTCCAAAGTTTCTTTTCTTACCTGACATGGTCAGAGAAGAGGAAGCATCCACTGCAGGTACAAGGGATGAGGAGACAACACTAGAGGATGTCTGAGTGGCTGCAGCTGAACGGCGCACGTGTCCAGTACAGAGGTCACTGGTTACTGGTCCAAACAGCTCCACGGAAACCCCAAGGCTCTACCAAGTGGTAGTAGGTTTGGGAGGAGAGTGATGTCACAAAGCAGGCAGTTGAAAGGTATGAGAGAGCCAATAGGGAGGTCCGATCCCCAACAGGAAGGCGGGCTTGGGTGAAGAGAGTGTAGGAGAGCTAAAACAACACCTGAGTTTCTGAGCTTTGGGGAGGAGGAAATCCTAGAAGACAGATTTACCTCCCCCAGGCTCTTCCATTAGGGAAATCATTGCCACATTTCTTACAGACGTTCATTAATACACTGAACTAAGAGTTACTTATATTCTACAGAGTATTCTATTTTATGTATCATATACTTAGAGCTATATAGATCTTATTTAATTAATAATCCTTAGGAAGGAAAGAGCCATCTAGTTTGAACTATTACAGTTGTTCTGAAATCAGATGTGTCTAATGAGTGAACTGATAGCAGCTTTTAAGGAGCCAAAGTAGGGATTAAGAAGCTCTCTTTGTAACTTGGTTCAAGAGTAGGGTGAAGTTTGTTGAGTGTACCTTGTGGAGAATGTTGTGGTCCAAGGCTCTTCTCTTTTAGTTTCTTCTCCTTGACTCCTACCTTCCTTGGGCTGGGCTAGGCTGGGGGCCAGGTTGGACTTGCGACTTAACGTTTCTCTTCCGCTTTCTCTTTTTTTTTTTTTCTTCCATTATGGGCATTGCTTCGAGGACAAGCCTTGATCTTGCATTGGACGTTACTTCCTGTCAACTTCCAGCAGCAGGAGTCTTCTTTTCAGTGCTTGATGCTTCACGAAATAGACTCTGCCCGTTGGCAGCAAATACCAGAGAGCTAGGAGACAGAGCTGGTTGCAGACCTTTCCTCTTCCAGCCTTTGGTTGCAATTGTTTGGCCCATAATTTGCTAGCTCTAGTTCCTTGGGCCACACAGGTATCCTGCCATCTCCAGCTCTTGTTATATGTGAGAGACATTCTGAACACTGTCCCTTTTTCTTTGCACAGAAGTATATACAGTGTGGCAGTTACTGTAATCTCCTCCGCCTTGCAAACAGCCACTCTAGAATCTTGGACCTCTAGGACTCTCTGTCTTGCATGCTTGGGGGCAAGGCCAAGCAAAATGAAGAGGAGAATAATTAGAGAAAGAGGAGGACGTTGGTGGAGAATTGGGAGCAGGTAAGGTGAAAGGGCACAGGAGAAAAGAGATGCATGTAGACTTTTTGGTTTCTGTGGGAAACAGGTTGACACACTTGGGCCTCATTTGGTATTAACAGAACAGAGAGTTAAAGATCTAAGTAGCTAGATAGTGTGCAGCAACTGCCATGAAGTCTGTACACTGAAGAGAACAGTCTCACATCTAGTTTTCATTTTGTTTTATGTCATAGTACCTTATTTATAGCATTCACTGGTGTGTTTGTAGAATACAGATGTTTTCAAATGCTCTGGTTTTGTCTACATGGTTATCTCCTTGTCCTGTTTGTAAGGAATCCAACATTGTAAGACATATTGCATGTTTTTCTCTTGACGATTGTTGACCTTGAAGCGTCATGAACTGACTTGAGCTGTTGGATTCTGTGGAGAAACGTTCAAAAGGGTCTGTGAAAAAGGCACTGTGGTGAGTCGCATTATGCACCCGAGCGTAAGGAGCAAGATATCTGCCACCAGCCCAGCTTGGCCTGGATTGCCTCTGTTTTAGTTCCCCTGGTTAGTGCTTTTCTCCCTAACCACTCTTGTGACTGTGATAATGTGAGTAAGGGCGGAGTTGCTAATGATCTATGTGTGAGGTAAGCTGGTTTGAGGGAGGAAATCTATGGACCTAGTCATTTTCCTTGGTGGTAAGCTTTCAGGGGTGCAGAGATTGATCTTCCTGGGGCCTTTTCTGGTCCCAGGAAGATATCGCATAGATGGGACCTCCCAAGACACACATTGAATCTTTAGGCCTGTTTTTCCTATTATGAGGTACGAGTTTCTTCACTGATGGGGATGATGCTTATCTGAGAAGAAATTGTGAAAGGTGGTGTAGTGTAGAGGTGTGGCTTAAGCTTTTAAGTTTTCCTCCAGGTTTTTCCCCTAAGCTTCCTACTTCGGACGGCCTACTTACATGATACTAGTAGGTGATGTCCGGCTAACAACTTCCTAAATATACCTGCAAGCCAGATCAGTGTCTCTTTTCTCTGTATTCCCATGGAAATCAAGAGTCCCGCCGAATTTTCCATCGAAACAGTTGATTTGTGTTGTCTCTAGGAATTCTAAAGGGCGTACCGTTGCTTCCTAACCGGTGTCATTTGGGAGATCCGCCTCTGTACGTTCAAATGATTAATTTTGAGACTTTGCTCATGTGTGCAGTAAACCCTTGAATTCCCTAAGACCTTCCTTTCCTCCATCTCCTACCCCATTAAGCCCGCTTCAGTTCATCTCCTGAATTTCTTTGGAATCTGTCAGCCAGCTCTTCCTCAACTTCCTAATACTGAACTTGCCTGTCTGTTGCGATTAGGTCCTAACTAGTGTCCATATATCTTGTTTCCTTCCAATCCACTCTTCACACAAGAAACCTTCAAAGCAAGTTGGAACGTTGCTCATAAACATCGCTCACAAGCATTGTTTTGAGAATAGAAAACACACTGTTGGCCTTTAAGACTCTGCGTGGTCTAGAATCCTCTCTGCTTCTCTAGCCCCATCTTGTGCCACTTTTGCCCTCACTTTCTATGCTTCAGATACACTGAATTAACCTTAGTTCTCACTCATCTGACAGAAGTCAGTTCAGATACTATTTTTCACTGTGATTCCTAGCATTAAGGAATTTGATTATCAGGTTTTGTATGAGGACTATTTCATCAGGGGTACAGAAGTTCTGGCCATCTCTGGTTTTGGATATCCCTTATTTGTTGAGACCTTTGCGTTGTTTGGTTGCCTTTTGTCTGTTTTCCAGATGGGAAAACAGGAACAAGGGAAGTATAGGTTATTACTAGGTGGGGTTGAACAAGTGGAGCAGCAAACTGCAAAGCAGAAAGAAGAGGGACGTACTATAGAGGGATATGACTTCCATTCTCAAGGCGCCTGCATCCTGTGCAGGGAGACAGCCTAACATAAAATGTGCCTAACAACAAATATATTGACTTCTTACTAAAAATCTCCAGTTCATAGAACCGAGGGGTTTGTACCTTCTCCTTTAAAAGTGATAGTCCTGGGACTTCCCCGGTGGTCCCGTGGTGAAGACTCTGCGCTTCCAATGCAGCAGGCGTGGGTTCAATCCCTGGTTGGGGAGCTAAGATCCCACATGCTGCGCAGCCAAAGAAATTTTTTTCGAACGTTATACTCCTGTATTGTTGGCTTTAGTGGTTTAGATTTTGTTTTACTGTTAAGAAGATTTCAGTTTATTTACCGGGAACAAACAACACATAATGTAAGAATAGTTTCCCAGAAACGATTTCCATCATTCTCTTCCTCCCTTTCTCCCGCAGACTGGTGTTTCACCTTGACAAGTTCTCTGTCATTCCATAGGAAAGCTGTCTGGCTTGGAGGTTGCAATCCCAGGGAATTTTTCATCAGCGGGGAAGTCTCCATCACTACAGAGGAATCAAGGGAGAAGTCAGTCCCTGGTAAGTGAGATGCTCCCCCTAAACACCAACACAGCAGTCGTGTACCTTTCAAGGGGTTCAGGGGCAAGATGGGCAAGGCATTTCTACTAACTCTTCTTAAGGATCACGGACAGTGCCCTATGCTACGAGGTAAGCGGTGACTGCTGTAGTTCTTACTGGTGATCCTTTCCTGTCACTGATTCTCGGCTTTCTTTGTATTTCATAGGACTGTTGTCAGTCCAATACAAAATGAGTCTTATTTTTAAAAACCTGAAATGTTTTACAGAGCCTAGCATTCTCATATAGGGTCCTTTCCATTCTCCCCACTTTCCCGAGAGGCCAAGAACACGTCACACCATGAACTAGGAGAGGGGGTAGAGCCCTTTCTGATGAAATACATCAACAAAGACAGAGCCTTAGCCTGCTTGCTCTCTGGACAGGATCTCGGACCACAAGGTCTTCAATCCTGGTATAAATGAAGGAAGTGAGGACAGTTCAACTGGCACTCTCATAACAAGAGTTCTGAAACACCTTCCAAAGAGACTATAGCAGTAGATGAGGGAAGGGAGTGCTACAGTGTGGCAGTACAGGGGTTACGATCGGCTACAGCAGTGAAAAGTGTGGTACCGATTGGTGTGCTCTCGGGGTTCTTGTACATGTAGCATAGATGACCTCTACAGTGGCCCTCCCACCTTCCCACCTGCATTAGGTGTTCTTTTTTTTTGTAATTTATGTTTATGTATTTATTTACTGTTTGAACTTATTTATTCTACGTATTTATTTTTTTGGCCGCACTGGGTCTCTCATTGCTGTGCACGGGCTTTCTCGAGTTGGCGGCTAGCGGGGGCTACTCTCGGTTGCGGTGTGCGGGCATCTCATCGCGGTGGCTTCTCTTGTTGCGGAGCATGGGCTGTAGGCACGTGGGCTTCGGTAGTTGAGGCCTACGGGCTCTAGAATGCAGGCTCCGTCGTTGTGGCACATGCGCTTAGTTGCTGCACGGCATGTGGGATCTTCGCAGACCAGGGCTCGAACCCGTGTCCCCTGCATTGGCAGGCGCCACCAGGGAAGCCCTAGGTGTTCTCATATAGAGTCTAAAAACAGAGAGCACTGAGAGAAGGTAGTGGTTATTAAAGGCTCAGGATCTAAATTCTACCTGTCTCTACACCCCTTCCCAGCTGTCGATTTGACCCCATTTTTGAATGCTGACCTCATTGTTCAACTTTTCTCTGCCGTCTGTATACTCACCTTGAAAACTTGTTTCTGTGATGCGTTGAGCAGACACAGGGTGGCAGATTGCAGAGGTGGAAGCTGGTGGTCGGATATTTGTGGGCTGAATCTCCTTCAGTCCCATTCCCATTTCTGGTTGCCCAGAGGCCCTACTTCCTGTGTGTGACGCAGAGCCGTAGGATTGCGGGCAGGAGCCAAGTTCTCCATACAGTAAAGACCCCAGTGTGCCTTGGTTATAGTAATATACCTGGCTTCCTTCCTGGCAGGGAAGTGACAGGCGGCTATGCCCCTGATTTGTTCGTGGGCCTCCTGATCCAGCAGTTCCCTTGGCTCTGCCCCTGTCGTCAGCTGCCCCTAGGATAACTCTGAGCCCTAGCCACTTCTCTGGTAGATTTCCCTATTCCCCCACTACAGTCACACCTGAATAAGGCAACTCAGACCTTTCAGAGATGTGTCCTGAACCTCTTGTTTTCTGAAATACCTATCTGGTGGTTGTGAGACTTAAGGCCAGCGTCCCCGAGAGACTTTTTCTATTTCTCCTAGTAAACCTAGACTCATCTTCTGTCACCTTCAACTCTACTCCAATTGTGTTCTTTCAACCCAGACCTCTGACCCTGCTTTTTACTTCTGCCGTTTCATCCTCGCTCCTGCTTCCTTTCCTAAATCCATACGTCTCTTTTGGCCTTCCTAGCCCTGGGCCAAGTTCCTTCCTCTTTGCTCAGTTTTTACCCCTTTCCTTCATTCTCCCATCCAACTTTCAGTCCTTCCTTTCTCACGCCCCAGTTAGCAGCATCTGAAAATTCGAAAGGTTTGTTACTCGTCTATTAATTGTATTCCATTTACTTATTCAGTTCTATACCTGTCTTACCTGTGTATGGAAGAACAGCTGGTAGCCAAGGTGGCACCAAGAATCCTAGCAGCTCTCACTTGACGTATCCGTAGTAGTCGGCAATTTCCATTTCGTTTTCCCTCTCGGTGAAAAATTGCAGCTTGCCCGAAGAGGTGTATCTGGCAGCATTCTCCCGTTGTTGTTGAGCCCGCCTCTTCATGGCCTCTCGCTCTGGCCTCTGCTCTTGTTCGATGGGCTTTGACATGACTGGCTCAGGCACGTTGGGTTCCCTCCATGGAACTCGTTGCTTGCTGAAGTCTTGGAGTAGAAATTGGGTTTGGAGCTTGGGTGGGGACTGGCGCTTATTCACAGCAGGGGGAACAGGCTCCCGCTGGAGAGGAGCGCCAGATGAAGTTTTGGAGGGTGCAGGCCTAGGAGCAGCAGACTGAGGGACACGAGGCTGGGTATGGTTGGTCCAAGCCGGTTGGGTTGGGTTGGTCACAGTTGGCTGAGCTGGTTTGGCGGGGCCTGGCAAAGAGGCAGGAGCTGGCTGGTGGGATGAATTGGCTGCAGCAGGTTGAGCTGAGTCAGTAGAACCAGGCTGGGCACGGTAAGCCCCAGCAGGCCGATGTGAGGCCAGAGACTGTGGCCTCCGAGGAGCGGGTCGAGCTTGAGGCTTGTCCCAGGCAGAAAAAGGCAGAGGTATCAACTTGACCTTCCCAGGAGGAGGCCGCTCATACTGGGCTGGAGACGGACACTCTGTTTCAGCACTGCTGTCTGGTTTCTGGGCTTGGACTTGCGTTTTCTCAGGACCCTTCCCCTCACGTGGGGTATGCCGCCATGGCTGGATAGCTGGGGGTGGCTGGGGGTCTTTGGGGTTGCTTGACTTTCCCAAGAGCCGACAGGAAGAGAGCCCAGTTTTCGTCTCATTCTTCTTCCCCAGCGCATGAAGAACCTTCACAGACTCCAGCATGCGCACGCCAAGGGAGGTTCGAGGCTTTTGAAAGCTCTGTTGGAGAAGCTCAGTTTGGTGTTCCTTTCGCTTCGTGTGGGGGATTGCTGGCTTCTCTTCTGCCTTGACTTTGTTCCCTGACTGCTTGTTCTCTTCAGCCTTGTTTCTCCCTCTGGTCCTTTTGGTCTTTTCCTGCCCGTGGCTCTTAGTTTTGCTGATCTTTCTGGATGCAGCTTTCTGAGGTTTGCCTTGAGAGTGCTTGGCCGTGTTCACAGGAGCCCTGTCACTGACTGCAGCGTGGCATATAACCACTTCTCCCCCTAACAGGCACTCTGGATTCTTTGGCTGGATTTTGGCCTTGGGAGCGCCACTGATAGGCTCAGAGGCTTTCTGTTTGTTCTTCCTGGGTTGATCAGAGGGAACCTTTATGACACTTGGCTTTTCCTGCACCGGATTCACCTTAATGGCTCTGGTGTCTTTAGCTTTGATCACGTTGGGACCTTGGGATTGATCAAGATCTTTCAAAGGATTAAAGAGCTGGGGAAGGTGAATATCCTCCGCCAGTGTAGTAATGTCTGCAAGACCACTGCTAGGTTCAATCCCATTTTCAAGTGTCCCTAGGTCCTGACGACTCCGGCTGTTCTCTCCCAGATCAGCATTTTCAGAACCAGGCTGCTCCTCTTGGCTGAGGGGATCGGTGCAGGCCAGCGGCTGGTGAATATCAGGGATTCCTAAAGGGAGTAGTGGAGGATCTTGGTTCTCTGTTGGGATCTGGTAGGCATCCAGAGGCTTTGAAAGCTTGGTTTTGATATCATCCACGTGCTTACTCTCTATTTGTCCCTGGCTTGGAGCTGGAGGCAGGGCCAGGAGACGCCTGGCACTCTGGACTGGAGCTGTCACTGAAATGTCCCCAAGTTCAGATGGTGGGTTACTCTCAAGTATGTGGCTGTTTCTGCTACTGCAGGACTTGGGGAGTTCTTGACTTTGTGTCACACAAAACGTCTGGCTTGGAGGTTGCAATCCCAGGGAATTTTTCATCACCAGGGGGGAGGTCTCCATCCCTACAAAGGGATCAAGGGAGAAGTCAGTCCCTGGTAAGTGAGATGCTCCCCCTAAACACCAACACAGCAGTCGTGTACCTTTCAAGGGGTTCAGGGGCAAGATGGGCAAGGCATTTCTACTAACTCTTCTTAAGGATCACGGACGGTGCCCTATGCTACGAGGTAAGCGGTGACTGTTGTAATTCTTACTGGTGAGCCTTTCCTGTCGCTGATTCTCGGCTCGCTTTGTATTTCATAGGACTGTTATAAGTCCAATACAAAATGAGTCTTATTTTTAAAAACCTGAAATGTTTTACAAAGCCTAGCATTCTCATATAGGGTCCTTTCCATTCTCCCCACTTTCCCGAGAGGCCAAGAACACGTCACACCATGAACTAGGAGAGGGGGTAGAGCCCTTGCTGATGAAATACATCAACAAAGACAGAGTCTTAGCCTGCTTGCTCTCTGGACAGGATCTCGGACCACAAGGTCTTCAATCCTGGTATAAATGAAGGAAGTGAGGACAGTTCAACTGGCACTCTCATAACAAGAGTTCTGAAACACCTTCCGAAGAGACTATAGCAGTAGATGAGGGAAGGGAGTGCTACAGTGTGGCAGTACAGGGGGAACGATCGGCTACAGCAGTGAAAAGTGTGGTACCGATTGGTGTGCTCTCGGGGTTCTTGTACATGTAGCATAGATGACCTCTACAGTGGCCCTCCCACCGTCCCACCTGCATTAGGTGTTCTTTTTTTTTGTAATTTATGTTTATGTATTTATTTACTGTTTGAACTTATTTATTCTACGTATTTATTTTTTTGGCTGCACTGGGTCTCTCATTGCTGTGCACGGGCTTTCTCTAGTTGGCGGCTAGCGGGGGCTACTCTTGGTTGCGGTGTGCGGGCTTCTCATCGCGGTGGCTTCTCTTGTTGCGGAGCATGGGCTGTAGGCACGTGGGCTTCGGTAGTTGAGGCTCACGGGCTCTAGAATGCAGGCTCCGTCGTTGTGGCACATGCGCTTAGTTGCTGCACGGCATGTGGGATCTTCGCAGACCAGGGCTCGAACCCGTGTCCCCCGCATTGCATTGGCAGGCGGATTCTTAACCACGGCGCCACCAGGGAAGCCCTAGGTGTTCTCATAGAGAGTCTAAAAACAGAGGGCACTGAGCGAAGGTAGTGGTTATTAAAGGCTCAGGATCTAAATTCTACCTGCCTCTACACCCCTTCCCAGCTGTCGATTTGACCCCATTTTTGAATGCCGACCTCATTCTTCAACTTTCTCTGGCGTTTGTTATACTCACCTTGAAAACTTGTTTCTGTGATGCGTTGAGCAGACACAGGGTGGCAGACTGCAGAGGTGGAAGCTGGTGGTCGGATATTTGTGGGCTGAATCTCCTTCAGTCCCATTCCCATTTCTGGTTGCCCAGAGGCCCGACTTCCTGTGTATGACGCCGAGCCGTAGGATTGCGGGCAGGAGCCAAGTTCTCCATACAGTAAAGACCCCAGTGTGCCTTGGTTATAGGAATATACCTGGCTCCCTTCCTGGCAGGGAAGTGACAGGCGGCTCTGCCCCTGATTTGGAATCTGAGATGGTGTTCCCTGAGCAAGGCTGGCAGAAAGCGATGGATGTAGAGGGACCATGTTCTTGGCGTCTGAAGTTTTATCATCCTGGGCTGCCAGAAACATGGAGGAGGCAGCTGTGTGGCGGTCAGTGAGTGCCAGAGTAAAGTCTCCGAGTGAAGAAGAATTCTTTTCAGTGCTTGCTGTGATGTCCCACTCAAGAACACCTGGATAGGAAGCAGCTGAAGTGGAGATCTGGCTGTGGTCAGTAACTCCAGATAACATAGTCGTGCTAGAATGTTGGTAAAGGTAGGCACTACCCATGAGTGTCTGGAAAGGGGTACCAGTAGCCGATGCCGAACTGACGGCAGGGGCAGAGACTCTGGAGAAGTTGCAGACACTTCGTGTTAGGGAAGTTGCATTGCTCACCACAGGAGGAGAATGCTGCAGAGAATTTAGAGTTCCAAGTAGAGATGGATGTTGGAAATTTTCTGTAAGAACAAGAGGGTCATGAAAAACTCAGGGAGGTTGAGAAATTCTCACTACGTTTGAGGAACGGCATCATCTGAAGGTTCTTGCTATCAGGACACCTCTACTATCACTACTTCCTGAGAAACCCAAAATCAGACAGTTGATGATGGCTGTAAGGACTGAGCAGTTTTCCACTCTTCTCTATTAACTGCCTGTGCTCCCATCTTGGGCACAGACGGGCAGAAGAGCCAAGTGGTGTGGTTCAGAGATTGTTCTCTAGGCTGGAAGCAACCTTCTCCCTGCCCTGTCTTTCCCTTCGGCCTGCACTCGTATTGACTTCTATGCTATTTCCTAGACTGGAAGCATTTTAGAACTAGGAGGCCCTTAGAGAACTTCGATGTTCTCAGTCTCATTTCGTGAGTAAGGAAACTGAGGCTCAGAGAGGTCGGGTTGACTTGTTCAAGTTCTCTCATTATGTTAGTATCATTACCAGGTTTCAGAACCTAAGTATCCTGACTTCCTTGCCAGGACTCCACTCTGAGCATGATACTGCCAGAAAGCAGGAGAAATAGAACTTATAATATAGGCATTTTTTTTGTCCATTAGAAAACAGTACGGCTATTACCATTGTCGTCTTCAGTGTCTCCCTTTGCTTGTGCAGTTCCCACGCTATTACCTAGAGGTGACGTACAGCTCAGTCCAACTGGTGAATTGAAAGAGTCATTTTTGCCCTCTTCAAGCCTGGTTTCTCATCCTACCTCAAAATGATTACCCGAAAGTGGATTTCTTAAGTGCTTTTGGAAAGGGAAAAGTTATCTGATTACTTCAGATTACTCATCTATAAAGTGGTTATAACACCACCACCAATAATAATAGCAGTAATAATTAATAGATGAATAAGCTGATCTGTTGCGTATGATTTATATGGAGGAAGATACAATAAGTTCTAGAAAGACAAAGAAAAATCATGACAAGCATATTACGTTAACGAAAAAGAAATCCATAGATATTAATGAAAACTGGGGTATGTGGCAAGTATCGAAGCCTAATGAATTTACTAACAAATGGCATTCTGTACCATCCATGCAATATTATGAAAGTGAATTTTGCCCACTCTATTTTAGTGAATACTATTAACCAGAAAACACGATGGAGGTGATAGAGGTGCATGAATTCCTAGCCAATGCATACAGACAGAGAAGGTATGTCAGTAAAAAATGCATAACAAGCAACAGAATGCAATAAATGTGCATGTATAGGTAGCCACAACACATATAGACAAGTATTTCAATGAAAACCGGTACGAAGCAGACAGCAAAATAATAAGTGTAAAAGAGTTTCATTATTGTGCTCCTTCATATTTTTACCCAGCAAGTAAGAGGTATTAAGCCTAGGAGAAATATATATTTCAATGAATATAGCTTATATAATAAGCAGAAAGGAAGCTTAAAATGTATCAGGAAGGTTTTTGGATTTATCCTAGAACTTAGATTAGAATCATCTTCAGCATCCAAGAAGATGGCATCCCAAAACCTCAAAAAACCATCATGCCTAGAATCCAATTAAAAAAGATTTTCGAATGTAAGAAAATCCACAGGACTCCACAATATGGTTTTCGATAAACGTGGATGTTTGTTTGTTTTGTTTCTTTGGCCGCGCCGCGTGGCCCTGGCCGTGAAAGCACCGAGTCCTAAGCACTGGACCGCCAGGGAATTCCCTAAGTGGGGGGAATTAGAGATGTGGGGCTTGACTTTTTCTTCTTCTTCTTCTTCTTCTTCGGTAGCTAAGATCTGCAAGCGAACGATGGCTGTTGATCAATGTGCTCTCTGTGTTAGGAAGGAAATAACTGTAAAAATGAAAAGCAGCCTTGCCTTAGAACCTACATATCACACCAAGGAAAATAGTCCTTCTGATTCAATTTAGAAGATATCACTTAAAATGTTGAATTGGTGAAATGTCTACCTAGTTTAAAAATTAGAAAGAATAAAACACTGAAAAGCAGCCCCCTAGATAACCACTGTGGTTGCTTGTTTATAGGAGGCATCATTTCTAAAACGTATTTCTAAAATGTTTATATTCAAAACTGTCAAGTGGCCAACTGTATTCAGAGAGGCAATAAAAGAAAGAAAACGGAGTATGACTTTTCTGATAAGCTGCCTTTCCCGGTGATCCCCTGTTCTGGCCTTACTTTCCTTCTTAGTCTGTTAATGTAAGGGTTTGCTACCATCAACTTGGTTTTGCCCTGCTCTGAGCAGGTTTCCCTCTGTGCTGTTTCTGCTTTAATTGAAAATCTTTGGTTCCCATCAGCATTCCATTGCAAACTCCGTTTTTCTTGAGAGCTCCTCTATGCTTTCCCTCTTCATTCTTACATTTTCTCCCATCTCTTGGTGCCTGTTGGCCTGTGCTAATGAAAACCATCCTAAACTTCCTTACGCTCGACTCTGTGCCTCCCTGTAGAGCCCAGTACTCTCCATCCTCTCTCCCTATTCTCTCTTTTCAACTAGTCGAAATCCTAGTGGAGGGAGACCATTAGAGATGAAACATCTTGGTATATATTGCTAGTTTTCTATGTCCCCTGGCTTTTCTATGTTTCTGTTGAAACACTCTTGAGAAGTGTCTGATTTCGTTTTCTACATGGGTACCCTTTAAGGCTCAATACTGGAAAAGAAGGGGATCAGAGTGATCAACCCAACGTGGTATCCTAACGTAACAGTTAAGGAAAGCAACAGGCTTTGTGAGACAGCCAGTGATTTGTCCAAAGTCACACAGATAGTAAACGTCAAAGTCAAAAGTGAAATTAGGTCTCCAGACTTGTAGTTCAATACTTTCCCTCATTATTCCATGCTATTTTGAATCTCCTACTCAATTTAGGGGCAAAAGAAATCGAACGCAAAACTTTCCAAAGTTTCTTTTCTTACCTGACATGGTCAGAGAAGAGGAAGCATCCACTGCAGGTACAAGGGATGAGGAGACAACACTAGAGGATGTCTGAGTGGCTGCAGCTGAACGGCGCACGTGTCCAGTACAGAGGTCACTGGTTACTGGTCCAAACAGCTCCACGGAAACCCCAAGGCTCTACCAAGTGGTAGTAGGTTTGGGAGGAGAGTGATGTCACAAAGCAGGCAGTTGAAAGGTATGAGAGAGCCAATAGGGAGGTCCGATCCCCAACAGGAAGGCGGGCTTGGGTGAAGAGAGTGTAGGAGAGCTAAAACAACACCTGAGTTTCTGAGCTTTGGGGAGGAGGAAATCCTAGAAGACAGATTTACCTCCCCCAGGCTCTTCCATTAGGGAAATCATTGCCACATTTCTTACAGACGTTCATTAATACACTGAACTAAGAGTTACTTATATTCTACAGAGTATTCTATTTTATGTATCATATACTTAGAGCTATATAGATCTTATTTAATTAATAATCCTTAGGAAGGAAAGAGCCATCTAGTTTGAACTATTACAGTTGTTCTGAAATCAGATGTGTCTAATGAGTGAACTGATAGCAGCTTTTAAGGAGCCAAAGTAGGGATTAAGAAGCTCTCTTTGTAACTTGGTTCAAGAGTAGGGTGAAGTTTGTTGAGTGTACCTTGTGGAGAATGTTGTGGTCCAAGGCTCTTCTCTTTTAGTTTCTTCTCCTTGACTCCTACCTTCCTTGGGCTGGGCTAGGCTGGGGGCCAGGTTGGACTTGCGACTTAACGTTTCTCTTCCGCTTTCTCTTTTTTTTTTTTTCTTCCATTATGGGCATTGCTTCGAGGACAAGCCTTGATCTTGCATTGGACGTTACTTCCTGTCAACTTCCAGCAGCAGGAGTCTTCTTTTCAGTGCTTGATGCTTCACGAAATAGAC